>NC_056735.1:1056868417-1057145917 GCF_019279795.1 Protopterus annectens
GTATAAAAAAAGATTCAACTAGTGCCCTTAGAAAACATGCACAACAATGTACAAGTTTCAAAAAGTTCGTAAGTTTCATATTGGAACAAGCTCCTTATCCATTATGAATCAGAAACTGGAAAACTATGATTGAATACAGGGAGTTGTGGCAACTGAGATTAAATTCTGGGACATCTCTGGATTTAAATGATGACTTATCTATTACGCCAAGCTATAAAAACATGTTTTTGGTAACAGTTTTTATGTTTTTGTATATTTTATTTGGTATGTTCCTTTAAGTGTTTAGTAACATGATTTCTTGGTTACATGACTTTGATCACATGACTTATATGGCTATTTAACGGTTTGTAAAGTACTGCGTGTTTGTATTTTGAAGAAGTCTCTAATAGAACTGAGACAAAAGTGCAATATTTACACTAGAAGGCATTTGGTCAGCATTATTTTCGTTTATGGTACATTACAGTCTAAGATTCAGTTAATGACACAATGTCCCATACTGAGCAATAGGAACAGTATCTGGTATGACAATTTTCTTTCCCTTAGAACTCACACAAAAAATAACCAGCTAAAGTAATTAAGCATCTAAAGATTATTTGCACTTTCTTGCTGAGTCTTGCAAATAGATGACCTACTGGCATCAATCTCCTTATTCTATAACTGTAATACAACCCCCCTGTCATTCTCCAAATGACAATTAAATTAAATATATTATCTGATGTCTTTCTCTCTTTGGCAGTAGGAACACCACAGGCTGTCTCTTGCAAAACTAAAATTGTTCCCGTTTACAGCCAAAGCTATCCCTATTGTTAAGTTAACTTATTAAACCAATATCATCCACTTCTTAAAAAAAATTAGCTTACTTCCCATAATCACTTACACAGAGTGGTGTCATTCTAGAAAGAGCCAAACTAAAAGCCCACTTAAAAAGCCACTGGTTATGACCTTGTTCCATTCCTGATTAAAATTCACTTCTCCTCTCCTCCCCTCCACTCTTCCCCCCTTAGCCACTTTGCCTGCCAAAATCAGTCCATTACATCTCCCCCCTTCCCCTATTTCATCTATCCCCTCCTGCTTATATCACCATATGACATTTTGTCAACTATATATCTGTTAGTGTACTGAGCTATAACTATTAAATTAAACAGAAGGAGTAATTGTTTATTCTTAACTTTTACCTAAACTTAGTGAAATACATATTATAATATGGAATGTTCTATGTCATCTTATGTTTACAATGTCATTTCCAGTGGATTTTTACCTTTCCATGTGTCTTGCTACTTCTTGGTACCTAATTGGGTCTTCATACATTCCTGCTGTTCATGTTTGCTACAGATTGTACTTGCTTTGTATTTGTTACTTGTTTTGCTTGTGTGGAGCTTTTCTCCCTGGGCCTCTGCTGAAAATGGACCTGGGTCCAGTCGGAATTTCTATTTTAACAAATGTAAATAAATAATTATTAAATAAATATATATTTCAATTTGATAAAAGGAAACAAATATTTTTCCCAAATTTCTCACATTATCTGGAGCAGACTACCCCAAGACATTTAGTAATGAGCATAACTTTATCTCATTTGTTATACTGATAGTTTCAATATGAATTCAGTTGTCATAGAGAAAATGGCTAGTAATGCACCTCTGCTTTATGGCCAAAATGGTATGGAGAAAATGGCTGGCTTTCTGATTGCTTCTGTTGATATGTTTATCAGAAGAATTTTATTTTTGCATCTTCTGTACCTTCTGTCCTCCTACTCTTACAGCCTGCATCCATTGTCTGGTGACACTGCCTGTGGTCATGGCTGTAAACGGTCCCTGTACTAGTCAACTTACCAGGGTACAAATGAGTAAATAAAATAAATAAATAAATGTGATAAGCAAGTCTAAGAATAAACAGCTCAAGTTATGCTGCAATGCAATTTACTATATGACTACTTAAAAAGTTGATGATAAAAACAGGATTAAAGCCATGTGAAACTAGTGATGCTCACTGTAGACCAAAATGTCATAAGTCTTGAAAAGAGCTCCATACCTTATCAGCCTGCATTCAAGAACATTAGTGGCAAAGACATAGTACAAAACAGGACTGCAAAACTAGACAGTACTAGTCAATTTCAGAGTTTAATGAGCTCCATTGCATGGAGGGATAAAACCTTGAATATACCTCAGTAAACCTGAATTTGATTAGTGATCCACTTCTGGAAGAACTTGCAGGAGAGGGAGAGGAATGATGTTGTGGGGCATGCTGGTCTCTCTTTTTCTTGGGGAATATTTATTACAGTGCCAAAAAAGATTTGGGAGAGACAGGAACAAGGCAAGTCAGACTTCTCTAAACTATCCACATGCTCATAGGTTGATAGGTTCATAGGTGTGTACTAGGCCAACGGCCCTTGAGCCTTTATAAACCTAGCTCATAGAAGTGCCCTGGCAGCATGCAAGAACACAATCCTTTTAAATTAAAAGAAACCCAGTTTAATTATCTTCTGTAATCCACTAAAACTTATTACCTGCTACCCCACTTCTTTTTAAAGTTAGAGTGGTACATGCATTCTAAATGTTCCTCAGTGACCCATCATTCTCTTTCTCTTTTCTCATAGATACCATTTCCACAAAGGTGTTCACCCAACTCAAACTCTGCTACCACTTCTCCTGCTTACTATCATCTAATGTATGTACTGCCATAGTCAAGACTGTGCCAGTTCCAAAAATGAGGATATGGTTAACTGCTACTCTGCTTTCATTCCTCACAAAACACCTATATATATATATATATATATATATATATATATATATATATATATATATATATGTATTGCAAACCACTGAAAATAAAATATTTAGATTTTTATTGAAGACACAAACCACAAACTTCAGCCAGACTTGAATCCAATAAAACTTGTTTGTATATTACACAGAAGACATCCAAGGACTGCAGAAAATATTCTTGTAAAACTTCATCCTTTAATAACAAATAAAAACATAAGCACTTTCGTAGCGATGCTACTTCATCAGATGTATAACAGAATACAGCCACAACCATTTATATAGTCAAATTACTAAATCACATGACTAACTAGATTCACTACTAAAAGGTATACTACATTAAAAACTATTTAACAAAATATATTTATTAACATATAAACATATAAAAATTAATATATATTTCACAACATAATGTAGCAGCATTACACAACTATATATATATATTTATATATGTAACATATAGACATGAAAGTAAAACACATAATTCCTGATTTTTATTTTCTGTTTAGGCTTCTAGCTTTCAGCCTAGCTACCCTATTATTCAGGCCATGTCCATAATCTCCTCACAATCTTATAATCCATTTAGATTCAATTTGTTCAGTAGAGCTATTAATATCTCCTTTTCTAATATTTTCAAAAATGCGTGCTAGCACTATTAATTTAAAGAAATGAGAGCTATCTGTACTTAGTATATGTTTTGATAGAGCACTAGCAATACTGCCTTTACTGGCAAGATAATAATGTTCTTTTATTCTCTCTTTAAGAGTTCTATCTGTTTTCCCTATATAAAATATTAAACATATAGGGCAATAAGCTAAATACACAACACGAGCTGTATCACAAGTAGCAAAGACAGCAAATTTATATTTTTTATTTTGATCTGGATGATTAAACTCTCCGCTGCTATTAATATACTAGCCACATTTACAATGTCCACAGGGTATCATACAGTGTTGAGTGGACATTTTCTTATTATTTTTCGAAATACAAAGACGTTGTTTTAAAGATGTCATATTTTTAAAAATAAATTTAGGTGTCTCATCTATAAGACTATTCATGACTCCGTCAGTGGTCAAAATTTTCCAGTGTTTCTCTATAATGTCAGTATAATTTTTAATATCGCTTGAATAGTGCATACATATTTTTATACCATTACTTACATTTCTGTATGTACTTGTTTTATTCTCTTTGTTATATTTCTTACCATAATAAGGTCTAGCTTTATTACCTCTCTGTTCTGTAATTGTTTTAATACTTTTATTAATATCCTTCTTATCATAACCTCTAGAGGTAAATGCTTTCTCTAAGTACTTTGTTGAACAAATTCTCCATTTTCAACACTTAATCTTGAGGCCCTGTACATCTGACTGTTAACTGCACTCCTAAAAACATGTTCAGGATGCATGCTTTCTCTATGTAAAAACTGGTTACAGTAATGCGGCTTTCTGTATAATTTCGTAGTTATATTGTATCTCATATTCAATATAATCTGGGTGCACTTTGTCTAAATGTGCAAGCAAAAGTAATAAAAGCCACGGTTATCCTAACTACAGAATTGCTTGCTTACATTCACTCTTGAGTGTTCATCAATGACCACCTCAAGTGATTAGTCTGTGTGCATTTTTCTGTAACTGTACTGGTAAGCATTACCCACCTGTGTGTGGGTCAGGTGTACTTCTCACTCCTGTTACACAGGAAGGTTACTGTTATTTGGTAATATTTGCATCTCTTGACTTTTCTTAAGTACTACTTCAACCAGACTAAGAGTCATTTCTTTTAGTAAGTGTGGCTCCTAGAATTTATAAGTTTTATTGCTGCTTTATTTTATTTAACACTTTTTTGTTTAAGTACACTCAGTAACATTTAACAGATACCAGTTCTGAGACAGGCTGAGGCAAACAGATTATTTTAACCCAGTTTATATCTGATTCATTATATGACAATAATATATTATTTTGTCACTTTTCCTGGTACTAATGGACAGCGAATCTCTAAACTCTTATGAAGCTGAAGATTTGTTAAATAACAACCATTTCATAAAATATTATTACTCCTGTGTATATATAACAAATCTGCATTCACTTACAGCCACATCCTGAAATAACTGCAGAAAAGTAAAGGAATTATCTTCAATACCAGAAAGAAAAAGGATAGATAATCAGTCTAGCTGTTCATTTAGTAATGGTATAGTAATCATGACCATAATGCAATTTGCTACCATCTGGCAGGAAGATGTTAAAATGATTTTCTTTAATTCATCAACATCTAGCCTGAGTAGAATTATACACCTCCTCACTCCTGCAGACTTCCTGGCTGGCCAGTCATCACCTGATGTAAATTCTGGCAAAGTGCAGTACTGTAACCTACATCTAAACAAATGTGTATATCTCAAAAACTATAACGTTTACAAAAAAATAAAATACAAACATTCTTCAAAATATACACTCCTCTTCACAATGGTGATATTAATATGTTAGATATGCCTGCAATACAAATTCGATTATATATATATATATATATATATATATATATATATATATATATATATATACTCTATAGTATTATAGTTATGCAAGCTATTAATATATTTCTAACCATAATAGAAAAAAAGCAGGTATTGGTGTGGCTTTTGTTTATAAAAATGTTATTCTGAATTTACTGCAAAGCAGTTTTGCAGATGTCACTTCACTTTTGAGATATTTGCATAATTATTATGTGTATTCTACCGTGACCTCTTTTAACATGTTAACTGTAATACACAAGACCGTATATAACAACAGCCCCCTCTACTCATGCTATATTTCCTCTATAATTCAGTTATAATAAGCAGTCCTCTCTTCCTATCCCCAATTTCCACTGGAATTCATTGAAACTGCTCCACTTATCCCTATCTGCATTTCCATCAAATCTTTCACTTTGCATAGATGCACATTTTGCCACTCCACCAACTTTCTTCCAATTTTCAAAGCCATGTCTTCACCCCATGTTTCTAGCAGACACTTATTCCTTACTCCTCAGTCTGTATTGCCCCACCTATTACTTTACTCATCTTCTTGTCTGTAATCTTTTCTGTGTTTTCCATCTTTTTCTAATTTGTTCCATCTTCCTTCTTTCTTATCTCTTCCACCTGCACATTGCTGACATACTTAATCAAATTAATTGTCATTGCGCAGCTTCTAATGTCTGGACTTTCAGCACCCTAAGTCTCTTTTTGTTAATGCTATCTTTCCATTCTATCCATATAAATCTATTATCGGTATTTTGCATTTTTTCAGGCATTCAACTGGGTAACTTTGAATGGACCAAAGAAGATAAATTATAAGAAGGAGAATCATTCTAGCAACTTCAGTTTGAACCCTGCCAACAAAATAACAATACTGGGCCACACTACCAGCAACTTCTTCACCTTATGCCCCAGCTCATGTGTATCATTTTCACCATTTCCTGCACATTTGGATAAATCCTCATACCTAAGTACTTGTCACCTCCTTTTGACCTTGGCAACCCCTTCTCCTGTCTTTATATCTACTGACATCATTGGGTGGTTTTTCAAACCTGATTCCCTCCCAAAAACATTAAATATTTTTTAGAATACCCAGCAGATCACCATCTATGTTCTTCAAAATGAATATAGAACAATACACAATTAATGCATGCTGCATTTTGTACCACTCAACTCATGCTGCTTTTTATACCACTCTTCTTCTTTATGTATTCTCTCAGATTACTCTTCAGCCTCTAACGTACATCAGCTAGTTGATATTGGACACCCCTGCTTAGTCATTCTTACCAAATTCTCCTTTCTTTGACAACTTACAGCTGACTATGATTGATCTACATGCTTGTTTCAGCATTTAACATCTTCATTCCCTGCATCAATTGCTCCTTTCCCATTACCTTCTCTAGTATTCCAAATTTAAATGTTTGGTATACAGTATTGAAAGCATTTTGTATGTCCATCAGGACAATATCCAGTTTTTCTTTCCCTTTTTCTTTCTACTTACTCAAAAAATTCAATGATGACAATTGACTCTTCACGAAATGCAGCTCTTTTGATGTCTGTTCCCATGTCTGGAAGAACTTTCAGTGCCATCAGAACTATTGCAAAAAATCTTAGGATCAGTGTTTCATATGGAAATGGGTTTTAAATTTCCTGGACCACCTGGTTCCCCATTGCTGTTTGATGATACTGTTAGAACAGTGCCCATTATAAATGGCATCATCAACCTTAGGTATCAACCCCAGTCCACCTATACCCAGCACCTCTGCCAATTTATAAAATTCTTTGAGGTATTTCTCCAGAAGTCATGGCTTTTATGTCTTTGGAAATCTGACATCCCCTAATATCTCTCTATCTCCTTGTGCAGTTTTTTCTTGTAAAATTCCATTAATGTTGGTCCCAAAAATCTAACAACAATATCCATCTCCTTGAAGAAACTGGTTGCAGACAAACACAAGAGCACCAGCACGACCAAACTAAATGGACTAACAAATGGATTTTAATACACAAATACAGTTTAAGGGCTTTCATCAAGGTTGAAACAAAGACTTCCTCCGAAACATGGAACCAGTTTCTTCAAGTTTTATCCATTGGTTCCTGGTTTTATTGTGGTAATATCTATCTACTAATATAAAGCACCATAAAAACCTTAAGGACTCTCCATATTCTCTTACTGTAACTACTCCCATTCCTTCATCTGCCTTCCCACTCTTAACCTATGCTCTCTTTCATCAGTCACTTACCTTCCAAAGCAGTAGCTTTGTGTCCACTCCCAACTGCCATCTACCCTTTATTCTGGTTTTCAGTTACCACCTATCATGCCATTTCCTAAAGCCACCTCATTCAATCCACCTCCAGCTTTGCTTTGTCTTCACTTTTCCTCCTGATTGATTTCCATCTTTGCACTGACAGCCACAACTCTAACTATTCTACTTTATCAGTCTTTAGAAGCATTACCTCATTTACTAAAAGTTTATCTATTCTACTTGCATGGCTTACTTTGCTTCTGGAGAATGTGTACCCCGGTTTGCCTCCCATCTTTTTCCTCTGAAGATCTGCCAGTTCCAATATTTGCATTATCATCTTCATGTCTTTCTGATCTTACCTAGGAAACTACATTTCCATGTCTGTCAAAGTCTGTCTCTAAATAGGTTCATAGGTTCATAGGTAGGTACTGGGCTATCTGCCCGAAGGCATATATTAGCCCAGCCACATTGTGCGGTATTCACCGACCCTTTGGTTAGTTCCCTAGGCCCTTGATCTAGCAGCTAGTACCCTTGGCCCTATCTAGTAGAGCTGTTGGTATGATCCCTGGTGTGAACTTTCTGTTACCCATCCACTCGTCAAGGTTTCTCTTGAAGAGTGATAGTGAGGGGCTCTGTCTTATGTAGATCGGGACCTTGTTCCATAGCAAGGGAAGTCTTTGTGAAGGGAATCTATCCCTCCAGCATTTTCTATTCATTGTTGTGCTGAGGTTTATATCCCTAGAGCATGTAGCTCGAGTAGATTTGGTTTTGCTAAGATGGAGCATGTTCAACAGTTCTGGGTTGGACATGGCTCTGTATGTTAGACAGAGATCGCCTCTGAGAAGGCGGTATGCAACAGAGAAAAGCCTTAGTTTTTTCAATCGTGCTGCATAGGGCAACTGTTTGAGGCCAGTAATCCTCTTAGTGAGGTACCTCTGTGGTCTCTCCAGCTGCTGGAGATGCCTAGCCAGATACATTCCAATTGGTGCATTGTACTCAATAATGGGTCTGATGAGGGAAGAGTAGAGGGGCACCACTACATCACTGGATCTTGATCTGAACCCTTTCGTGATCAGATGGGTCACATAGAAGGATTTTCTAACCACCTTGGCAACATGGTTATCAAAGGAAAGCTGACTATCTACTTGGGTCCCTAGATCCCTTATTACTTCTTCAGATTTCAGGGGGTTACCTCCTATGTAGTAGTTCGTGGGTACACTGTTTTTTCCAAAGGGGATTACTATGCATTTTTTAGCATTTAGCTTGAGACCGTGGCTTTGACACCATGCATCAGTCTCATTAAGGCCCTTCTGGAGGATATCCATGTCGGCCGGAGACTCTATTATAGCACCCAGTTTGCAGTCATCTGCAAACTTGGTCAGCCACAGCCCTTCAGTGCTTGCCTGTACTTCTGAGAAGTATATGACAAACAGGAGGGGCCCCAGGACAGAGCCCTGAGGCACACCGCTCATTACTGGTCTGGATTTGGACATAGATCCCGCTACTCTTACTTTGTGGGATCTGTCTGAGAGCCAGTTTGCGATCCATTTTGTGACATAAGGGTTTATGCCCAGGTTGGTGAGTTTATCAATAATACCTGAATGGGGAATGGTGTCAAATGCTTTAGCAAGGTCAACGTAAGCCATGTGTACCTCCTTTCCCTTATCTATAGCCTGAGTAACTGTCTCAAAGAAGTCCACCAGGTTCAGAAGGCATGATCTGCCCTTGACGAAGCCAAACTGTGTGGGGTTAAGTGTTTGAAATTTCCCAATCTCTCCATTTATGAGTTCCATAATGATTTGCTCCATTGTCTTACAGATCAGACTGGTCAGGCTTATTGGTCAGTAGATCCCAGGGTCGGTTGTGGGCCCACCCTTGTGCAGTGGAACCACCATTGCTGTGTGCCATTCTATGGGCACATATCCTGTCGAGAGGCTGAGACTGAACAGGGTATTCAGATGCGGGGTTAATTCATTTTGGAGCTCGCGTATGACACAGCCCGGGACACCGTCTGGTCCCATGGAGGTAGTGTTTTTAGCTTTAGATAGAGCCTTATTAACCAATGTATCAGTAATAATTGGAGTTACACAATCCCCTGGAATAGTAATAGGCTCTGTAGGTGGTGGTGGTGGTGGGGATTTGCACTGAACCTATCAGCCAAGATGTTGGCAATGTCAATGGGGTCAGTGTATTTTGTTCCATTTTGTACTAACTCAGAACAGACCTTAGCATTGCCATTTAGGTTTTTGACGTAACCATAGAAGGCCTTATGATTATCCTTGGCATCCTTGGTAACTTTCTTTTCGAAATTGGCTTTTGTTGAATTGATAAGGGCCCTCATTTTCTTACTAATGCTGATCAGGGATGATTTTTCTACTTGAAATTTGGCCTTTTTTTGTATAAGTTTCCTCCTTTTATTGTATAGTTTGCTTATGGCCGGGGTCCACCAGACTGGTTTCTTCTTGCTTGAGGAAGGAGTCTTGGTTTTATTTGGGATAGCATGGTCCATGCAATCCTGAAGATGTATATAAAGTGCCTTGGTGTAGGATTCTGCATTCTGGATATCATTATCCTTCTGCAAGGGAATAGTGAAGCTTTCCACTTCTGACACAAGTAGTTTAAAGTTTGCTTTGGAAAGATTTTTTATGATGGTTTCTTTGACTGGGGGAGATGGAGGGGTGAGGATGTCCAGGATTATCAGTTTGTGGTCTGATCTGACCAGAGAGGGAGTGATAATGGGTGTGGTACAATGGGCGCCCATATTTGTGATGACTAAATCCAATATGTTGTCCCCTCTAATGGGAGAACATACCAGTTGTTCAAGGGCATTTGAATTTATAAATTCTATGAACCGCTGGGCATAGGAGTTAGAACTTTAGTAGTTCACCCAGTCTATACCAGGGTAGTTGAAATCACCCAAAATTATGGTGTTGGGTAGGACCTTTATATTTTCCAATGCCTCAAGGAATGCTGAGTGAGCATCTTGGGACATGGTGGGTGATCTATAACAGGCTATGACTTGAAATGTGGTTTTGCCTGCTGATAGTTGCACATGGATGATCTCTGGGGCATCATGTTGTGCCACTAACCTGGAGATGTGGGTATCCTTGATGAATATGGATACACCTCCACCCTTTGTACTGTGATCCGGTAACTGAGGCCAGGAGGTATGATATGAATTGTAACCTGGTAGTGCTGGGGTGCTATCTGGAGCCTTGAACCAGGTTTCCGTCACTGCACAAACATCAATTTTCTCCACACTGGGAAGTGCCTCGAGTGCGTGCATTTTGAGGTTCAGACATCTGGCATTGAGTAGCATTATCCTTAGTTTTTGGTTACCTGTGCTGGTTGGTTTGTCCTTTGAGCCTTGCCTAAAAAAGGCACTATGGGGATGGCAAGAGCCTTGGCCAGTATTCGAAAGCCTAGGGGTGACAGGTGCAAACCATCTCTTGTGAAACACAGAGGCTTGTCTATCATGTCATCCCAGGCAGACAGACACTGGATCCCCTTAGAATGACACCAGAAGCTTAGCCAATTGTTGAAATTGAGCATTTTGTCTTTGTAAAATCATAATAATAAAATAAGAACATGTCTGTTTCCTGCTTTGTACATCTTATTATCTTCTCCACTGATTCTAGAAATAGGTTTCATTATCCAAAGTAGGCCAATAAAATATGCTACAATCAGTCCTTTCTCTTCCCTGCAGATCTTGATGATTACATGCTTACCTTGTTCATTATTTCACTCTTGGGCTACTCCACAACTTAGAAACTTTACTAGCCCATCTGTTTCCTTTGTCTCCCACCTTTATAATGGTATATCCCTAACCACTTATATCTTCTTTTAAGTATCCCATCTTCACTTATTTTCATCTTCATTTCCTGCATCATAACTACATTCATTCTTCCACTGATAAATTTTGTCAAACTTCTCTCCTTTTTAATAAGCTTGCTAACGCTCATAACTTTCCAAGTAACCTCTACAAATACTTCAATTCCCTTCTCTTTCTGCCCTCTCCACTGCCATACTGGAGTTAAACCTCAGTGGCCCTTGAGTAGGCACATTCTACCAATACTCCCCCAGCAGAATATCATAAACACTGCCAGCCATAACTTGGCAGCAGATTACCTTTTCTTCCAGTCATATATCTCACCCTCCTTCACTACTGTAGTTTCTTGTTATCCATGAACTTTCCATCTATCTCGCTCAACAACAACCACGACTGACCTGCATCCTTCTTGACATCCCTTATCCAAACTTTATTCTTCCCTCTTTGACTTTCCTATAAAACAACTAATCATGTTTCTCATCTCATCTGTTCCCAGTGTTAACTTTAATCTTTCATCCTTAAGCTAGAGTACGCCATTAACCCTTTTTGCCTTTTAAGAGCTTCTTCCACTCCTTCCCTCATGTCTGTATTATTTACAATACCTGTGTATACATTGTACTCAAAGTAGTTCTTCTACCTCTACGTTCCTGCAACACCGTATTTATCACCTCAGCCTGCATCAAAAATGCTTCTCATGATAACTATTAAAACAAAGAAAGAAGAATGAAATTCATTTTCAGTTTCCCTTCAGCTGAACTCTGTGAAAAAAATCTGTCATTTATTTAATTATCTGATTATCCCCAACCTCTGAAATAAGCCATCCACTTCTGATTTACCACATTACCTACTGGTCCAGTAATTTCACTGATGCACCCATCTCGCATAATATGCTGTAACCATATTATAGAAATCATGTGACTGATAATGGCAGATGACTGGTGCAATTCTTAAGACCATCATCATCCCTTTGTAATAGTCCCTGTCACTCAGACAGAACAAAAATCCTAGAAATAAGAATATAAGACTGGATACTTTGATATAATTACACTACCACCTTAAAACCTTTTTAGGGGTTGGTATAATGATTAAGGTCTTTATCACATAGATAAAAAGTACAGGGTTTCACTCTGACCTCTTCTTATTGGCTAGGTTTAAAATAGTGTGCAGACTGGTAGCCTAGTATTTTGTCATGAACCTATATATAAACATTTTCATATTTATACTTATATTCTTAACCTCTTACATTTATCCAATAATAAATGTATAATTACTTGATCATTACAATACCAAACCATCAAAGAAGTGATAAGGTTGGCAGATATAAAAGTCTGTGGTTTAAAACAATGTAGAAATAAAAAAGATAACTCCACAGTCCACCAGGCTGAAATCAAAGTTCTTCTATTAAAACAAAAGTGAAGTTAGCACTTTCAAGTAAAAACCCTTCCTCAGACATAAAAACATCAATTAGTCACAATATTTAAAATACATACTGGCCAATCACCAAATAGAAACAATAAGACACTCAATGCAATTATTTAACATAGGGTCTACGCTTACAGAGTATAGGCTTTAAAGGCACCACGCTATTTAAGCCAGGATATCTATTAGCTCCCAGTTCAATAATCCATCTCGTTTCATTATACTCAGTATTATTTACAATGTCCCCCTTTCTATTGCCAACTCTTATATGCTACAGGGCTTGAAATAAGAAGCTGTGATCTTTGTGACCCTCTATATGCATGGCTAGGGCATTATGCTTATCAGATAGTTTTATTGCTGAAAGATGTCGTAGAATTATATCCTTCAGCCTGCAGTTCATCTTGTCTACATAGAATGCTGCACAACAAGTACAGGAAACCAGATAGATAATGCTTTGTGACAGGCATGTAGCAAAAAACTCTAGGTGAATACTCTTTGTGTGTAATAGGATGTTTGAAAGTATGTATTCTATTAATAAACCTACAATCTTTACAACATTAACATGGATATGTGCCTATTCTATTGGGCATGATCATATCACTACATGTCCTATCACAAAGAATCTGTTTTAAGTTCTTATTTCTCTTGTAGACAAAATCAGGTTGTCCACCTACCAAGCACTTCAGGGAGTCATCTGTATTTAAACTCTTCCAATTGTCTCTTATGACATCTTGTAACCATTTAATGTCACTACTATAGGTAAGATACAGGGGAACATGACTTTTATCATTGTGAGCACGTCTATTCCTATAACGGTGTGGTTGATGTACCATGTTATTATCTCTGTTGGTCTTCCCTTTTAGGATAACCATGGTGCTGCTATAGTTTCCCTTAACATAATAGAATCCCTCATGATGTCATTAACCATGTCTCGACTGCAACTTCTAGTCACAAGTCTATCAGTAAAGGTACTCAGCTCATGCTCAAAGGCCTCATCATCAGTACAAAGTCTAGACAGGCGTAAAGTTTGCCCTTTCACTATATTATGGAAGACATGGCCTGGATGCATGCTATCCTTAGATAAAAGGCCATTCCTCCACCAGTTTTTTCTGAATACCTTAGGGTGTATAACACTCTCATAGGTTTGTTCCAATTTAACATCTAAAAAATCTATCTCCTTAAAAGAATAATTCATGGTAAAGGATAGAAATTCTGTAGAATGTTCTAGGTATTCAATAAACAGTTTTAAGGAGTCAACAGTACCTGTCCATAGAAAAAACACATCATCTACAAAACTTGAGTAGAAAACTAAATATTATTTCCATTCTGCTTTAAAGACAGTATCGATCTCTCATTGTGCAAGAACCAGGTTAGCATAAGAGTTGGCACAGGGGGTGCCCATGGCAACCCCCCCCCCATCTCTGCCAATAGCTACACCCATTAAAAAGGAAAACATTGTAATTCAGAACTATTTCCAAAAGACTCAAAATCTGTTGTATTTTGTATGCTGTCATTGTGGGTTGTTCAATCAATAATTGCTTCAAAGCCCTAAGTCCAAAATCATTGGGTATCACAGTGAATAAATCACGAACATCTAAAGTTACTAGTAAATACTGCTTACATACAGGTTGAATAGCAAGAAAGTCATAAAGACTAATCAAAAAATGTGCTGTGTCCTTCAAGATACCAGATACACTATTTACAATGGGTTTAAGTTGTTGTACCCAAATGGAACAATTCTCTGTCACCCAACCTCTGCCAGATACAATCGGCCTGAGGGGTGGATCACATGAGTTTTTATGTATCTTAAGCAATGCTTTGAAAATAGGAATGGTAGGATGTTCTATGAGTACAAAATTGAAAACTTCCTCCATAATGACACCTGATGACTGCAAGTCCTCTAACATGTCCTTTACACAAATAATAATACTGTTTACCTCATGAGAACATATTCTAACATAGGTGACATTACTATTAAGCATAGATTCAATTTTATCATTGTAGTATACAGTATCCATCAGGACCATGGCCTCCCTTATCTGCTGGCTGTATAATTAAATCTGTATTATCACACAATGCTTTCAAAGTCTCTCGCTCAGCAGAAGAAATGTTATAAAAAATATTGTTAGAGTTATAATTTACTTGAGCACGTAACTGCTCCTCACAGGTTCTGATAAACACATCTATGGTTGGATTTCTGTTAGGAATAAAGAGACTCAATTTTTTAACTTTAGCATCAGGTAGGTTATTATTTTCACTTTCTCCAAACATCAATTTCAGTTGCAGGTTCCTGCCAAATTGCTCAAGTTCAATAATGGTGTCAGTAAATGCATGTTTAGTGGCAGGCACAAAATTTAGGCCCTTACTGAGCACTCGTGTTTGTAAATCAGATAACTGATAGCTAGACAGGTTAAAAACCAAGTCAGTACCTGTAGTCAAACAGACGTTTTCCTTCACTTCCTTTTGTGACTGCTTGATCGTTGTGTAAAAAACTCCCCTTGAGGCTCCTGTCTTTTTTCCTTCTTCTTTTTCATAGGGACCGGTAAAGGGTGTAGAAATAGTTGTGAGTATAAGGTTTTTGGCCTGAAATAGTAAATAGACTTAACATCTGACTTTACAAACACTGTCAAACATTGCTTTCAAAACAACAAACAAACAGGTGAAAATGTCAGCAACTTATAGCATACTTAAAAAAACTGAGAAATGATTGTCTGTGGTTTCTCTGACTGAGAATGTTGCAAAACAATTTTGCTGAAAGTCACTTTCAGGTAACATGGAATATGTCATTTCCCCACTGTTGTGCAACTATGGAGTAGATATATATAAGTAATTAATGTGAGGGGTGTCCCCATACGTGCTGGGATGCATAGGGGCTTGCCCTCCTGCAGACAAAGCTTGCTTGGGTGGATTTTAGAGAAACTGTTTCAATATATGTGTGCTTTGAGTAAATGGAATTCAGTGGATCATCATGAATCACATATTTACAAAATGATCTATGTGATACCTCCTTGGTCAACCAGCTATGGTAAAGGACACACTAGTAACCAAAAAAAAAACAAAAAAAAACAAGGAAAGTGAGAACTGGAAGTAGTCCATGATCTAACAGTTTATTGAGTGCTTTTGTCTCATACAACATAGAGACTTTCAGAATAACAAATCACACATACTACCTTCCATTACACCTTTAACTCTTCTTCTTTTAAGAGATTTTTATATGTTTATCACAAGTTTCTGGGTGCTATTTTCATCTTGTGCACTAGTAATAGTGAAGATTCTTTTCAGTATTTGTGGGTTATTTGAATCAAACAACTGAATTCCCCGAGGTTCACTTCACAATGTAGTGTAGACAAGATGAACTGATGTTTTCGTCAGTAGAGACAAACAAAACTTTGTTATAAATCAACTATTTATCATAAGAAACCTTTTCCAACTCATACTTGCACTATAGCAGTTGCCACCTCTATAAACAGAATTGTAGTATTAGTAAGGGTCAAATGGTTTACCTCTCTAGACATATCAGTGAAGACAATCTTGTATATGAGAAATTGCAATTTTTGTCCCAGCTCTTATGAAAGGGGGTACTCTATGAGGTTAATTTATGACTTTAAGGCTGAGATTATTCAGGACAGACACACAAAATTTACCCCTATTTTAAGAAGAGGATATATTAGTTTGATTGAGCAGACTCCACAAAGCAAGGGCAACAATAGAAATTTGCCAATGATTTTCCACTAGAATTACCAAACTCCACCAATAGGATCCAGAATGAAAAACATCTAGAACCTTACTTTCACTAATGTCATAAACATTGTACTGTGTTTCCCACAAATAATATAGTAATGGGAAGAATATCAAAAAACGCTTACTGTATGTAGCGTTAAGGACATGAGATTTGAAGGCAGACTTTAAAACTAAATTATGCATCGTTCTAGTAAATGCATTAAAATATTAAACCTGCTGAGGAGGCTACCATCTCTTAGTTTCCATAATTTCAAACTTTATTTTTCACTGAGCTGCTTGCCATTGTACCTTTAAATTTTGTATTTTCATCAGCAAAGAATACTCAGAACATAATTGTTTGCATCTGCTAGCAGCAAATGTAAAAGTAGTCGGAAATGAGAAAAAAAAACTTGCAATTTTTCAGATACATGAAGAAATCTTTGTAGATTTTATTGGGAACAAAATGTACAGAATTCCCATGGCTAACTGCCTTCAGCTACAAATTTATTCTCTCTCAGAACATTGCTAGTGCCAAAGTGTGGCCATTGTAAGTGCTGTAGATTTATTACTATTACTGTATTTCTATCAAGAATTTTGATAGAAGTATTGCTTGCCCTGATCACTTCAACTGTATAACCACAGGAGTAGTATATCTAACTACCTGTGTCTCTTGCCCTACCTTCTATGTGGGTAAAACCACCAGAAAAGTCTAGGAAAATCCACCAGTGCTTAATATAGACATACACTGATGTGTAGAGAGTTCAGTAAGTTTTTATTTTTTGTCATAGACAAAATACATGTTAAAGACACAGGCGGTGACTTTGAAAATATTTTGGAATATAAAGAGTTAATTTGTAGTGACTGAAAATATATTGGAATACAAAAAGTTAACTTGGCCACTAAAGCTGAGGGCAAGTATTGATCCAGGTTTATACAATTTAATTGGCATTACTAGTGTAGTAAAGAAAAAGGTGAATATGCTATGACTGAGATGAAAAACATACGTTACTCTTTTCTTATTAGTTAATTATTTCCAATATTTAATTCAGTGTTTTTTTAAATTTTAGGAATTTAAAGTTTTAATATGTTTCAATTTCAAATGTCTTTGTTTAGGTTTTACTCAAAGGCTTTGGATTATTGTTGTTCAAAGTTTACTCAGCTTTTCCTTTTTTGTGATTGGCTGATGACTTTTAGTTAAGGGAGAAGTATGTGACTTGTTATTCTGAAGAAGTCTGTAAGCTCAATAAACTGTTAGATCATGAGCTACTTCCAGTTTTTGTTTTCCATACCTCCTCGGTCCCACAACAGGGTCAATATCTCCTACTGAGTTATCTGTGGCTCTCTTTTCCAAGCAGATAGATTCATGGAAAAAGAAATAAAAAGAAAGTTTCACCTTTGCACCAGTATCTGGTTACACAGTTATCAAAACTATTGCTGCTACTTTTGCACACTGTCATAGGTAGTTACTAGGCATGTAGTCCTGGAGACCATTTAAGAATCTAGCCCAATTTCCCCAAACGACTGTGTGATTTAGTGATTTGCTCAGTACTACATGACAGGCAAATGGAGACTTTCAGAATCAAATCATGGATCATAGGAAACAGCTTGTTAGTAGCTTATAGCCTTAAACCTCTGCACTAACTGCCAGACTTACCATCTGCTTTGAATTTTTCTCAAATCCATAAAGCCTCAACTGCAGTGATGTCCCGTTTTTTTGTTTCATCTCTGACTATTTTGTCTTCTAGACTTTTGTCAGATCACATATCCAGACATCACTATAGTGTAGTGTTAGGGATAAGATACACACTGGAAAGAATACATTCACTTGGCCTCATAATATCCCCATCAGCTCCTCTCCCTCTGCCCTAGATCACTTACTGATAATTCCAGGAATGATGACTCCTTTTTGTGACTTCATACCATCACTGCAGAATTCATACTTGTCTTGTAATTGTCCCTCATATTGTGTTACTTTGCTCTGCTCCTTCACTTCTCATTCCCTGCATGACCTCACTTATCTCTCTCTAGTGTGCCCATTATCTCCACTTTACATTTTTTCCTGAATCTGTTAATTCTCTATCATATCAGTTTTTGCTGCCCCAAATCTGTATGTGGTAATCAAGCCCTTATTCCAACTGCCAATATGCCTTTTGTCTTTGTTCTTACTCCCTGTTGATGCACACAAGTTATTATTCATATATTTAACATCTCCTGACAACAGTATAATATTTTTTGGATTATCCACCATTTCCCTTATCACCATTTGTGTACTTTCTACTCTCACTGACTTGTAGACTTTACCATCACCTTTCTCTGCAGCTCTGTACCACCAGCTCTTTCATCTTCCTCCATTCTCCATACTTATTTCCTTCAGTCATCTCCTTGTATAGTCTAATGGCCTCTTCCATTGCCTATACTCAGTAAGAATGCTCTCCCCTTAATGTCTGCAACTAGGACAGACATAGTATTTTGACTGTGGCACCCATTTAAAAAATCACTAATGCCGGGAATAGCCTTGCTCTTTGCTTATGAATAGCAGTAAGTGAGTCCTCAACTATGTGCACTCTTTGTCCTGCCGGCATTAGTCCCTTCTTGAAAGCTTCTTGCTTCATTAACCTTTTGTGACATTTGAAAAGGAAATGCCTTGCTTTGCCATCAGCTCCTCTCATTTCCCTATGTAATATACCCACTCTGTTGGTACATCCATGTATGATGAACACCATGCAGGCAGAACTAACTCAGCTATCCAACCCTCCACAAGTCTATTAATCTCCCAGCCTTCAATAGCTTCATATTGGATAATCACGCAAATATTGTCCCGTATTCTCCTTGCTTTTAAATCCTACTGTTTTCTCTCAAAACCTTTGTTTTTCAGTTTAATTGCTGCAGCTTGTTTGCCAGAAAGGAAACAGATGATTTTAAAAAGTTGTTTTTTTCTCCCCCTCCTTTAACAACTACAAAAGTATAAAAATCAGCTTCCACCAAAATGAGAAGATAAAATTCTTCTTTAATAAAATGTAGTTCTTAAAAGCATACAAAAAAGTCTCAGACCAAAACCAGAAAAAAATGGATAAGCACTTTCAGTGTATAACCTTCATCAGATCCTTAGTTTTAAATCCTCTGAGTTACTTATATTTAAATTGAGAACAACCAAAAACTTCAGTTAAGTAATTAACATGCTCTTTTGTCTTGCATCCCAATAAGGAACCAAGCAAGGCAATATGTCCATATCAAACACACCTTCTTTTAAGTCAAACAAAGATGCCGTTAGTATTTCCTATTGAGACTGCGCTCTTTTAATATTGGTTTCAGTGGTACAATATGGTTCAATCCTGGTGAAAAGTTAGCTCTTAGGTTCATAATCTACCTCATCTCTTCTTTTTCAGTTCTATTGAAAAGATCTCCTTTACAAACTCCATCATTTACTTGGGAAATCACCATAAAAGTAAACTTATGCCCATTATACTCCTGTATGTATCCATACAAAACATTAGTGTCTATTTTGTTTTTTATGTCCAGTTGGTGTCGCAGAATGCACTCTTTAAACTTCCTATTTATCTTGCCTACATAGTAGGCTTGGCAAGATCACACAGAGCTACATAAATCATGTTTTTGGTATTACAATTAGCGAAGCCATAATATCTATAAATGTTGTGTGTGTTAGGATGTTCAAAAATATTTGTGGTGTTAATGAAGTTGCATGCCTTACAAAAGCTGCATTTATGTGCATCTGTCACCTTATCCCTTCTTGTTGTATTTGTATTCAATTGCCCACCATGATTGCACAGCAAACTTTTTAAATTCTTCTTATTCTTGAACATAAAGTGGGGATAATCCCCTACAATATTCTTAATCTTAGTATCTGCTGTAAGGACAGGCCAATATTTCCTAATGATGTTGCAAATATCAGAACAATCAGTACTGAATGTAAGCATACATCTTAGGATATTGTTGTTGTTCCTATTAGTATGTTTGGCCATGTGTGTTCTCTTAGAGTACAAAGGCATTCCTCTTTGTTGGCATAAGGTCATGGCTTTTTCCGGGTCCATGTTTATTCTTCCTTCATTATAACCTCTCGCTGTAAAATTTTTTATTAACTTAGTTTGTTCAGACATGAAAGTATCATCATTTGTACATAACCTTGACACCCAAATAACTTGATTTTCCACTATAGTTTTGTAAATATGTCTTGGGTGCATGCTTGAATAGTGCAACATATGGTTCTTCCACATTGGTTTCCTGTACAGAGTTCTTTTAAATACCTTTACCTTCTTCTAGAGTTAATTTAACATCTAGAAATTCAATGTCATGGTCTGATGATTTTACTTCAAATCTCAGAAAACTGGTGGTACTAGTTAGATATTCTGTAAATTCTAGGAGCTGTTTTTCTCCTTCCCATACAATAATGATGTCATCCACAAATCTGTTGTAGAATATAATGCGTTCCTTCCAGCAATTGCCAATGTCCTCCTCCCATTCTCTCTCCCACTGGGCCAGCACTAGATTAGCATAACTATTGGTGCAGGGGGTGACCATGGCCACCCCCCATTTCTGCCAATAGTAATCTTCACCATGAACAAATAAATTATTTCCCAGTATCAATTCCAATAGGTCACAGACCAAACTGATGTTAATATCAATCTCTTGTCTATATTGATGTGCAAAAACTCATATGGCCTCTATCCCATATTCATTGGGAATACAGGTGAAAAGACTATTTACATCCATGGTGACCAATCTAATGCCAGCATATGAGTCAAGCTGTTCCATTCTTGCATAAAGCCTCTTCTAATAACTGTGCTGTATCCTTCAGCACTGTTCATGCATACGGTAACATTTTTTTGAGCTCTGCTTCAACAAATATAGAGAGCGGTTCCATGATCCACCCCCTGACTGATACTATAGGGCGTAGGGGTTTATCATTGGGATTTGTATGGATCTTCGGGAGACTCTTAATTATAGCTACAGTTGGATGTTCCACATTAAAGAATTCATATAAGTCCTTGTCTATCTCTCTAGACATGAGCTTATCATATAAGGAATCTTTCACATTGTATATCAATCTTTCCATATGATTCTTATTTATTTTACAATAGTAGTGGACATCTTGCAACAAATCTTGCATGCTCTGAGCATAGTGTGTGGAATCCATCACCACTATTGTTCCTCCTTTGTTTGCTGGCTTGATCACCATTTCCTTATTCTGTTGCAATTCCTTCAGTGCAAGGTGTTCATTGGGTGATAAGTTGTGATAGTGTCTCATTTTACCTTGATCTTTGTGACTGTCTACTTCATTCTCACAAAGTCTTATGAACATATCTGCAGTTGGGAGATTGAGAGGCATAAATATACTGGGTTTATTAAAAGTAGATATTTTTTGTGGAGATGTATCCTTAGTCTGATCCATATTGTCATTACCAAAGATATATTTCAGAGTGATATTTCTACCAAAATATCTCATGTCAGTTATAAATTCACTTAAGTCAGATTGAATGAGGGTATAAAACTTAACCCTTTATGTAACACATTAAATTGATCATTTGTCAGTGACAAACTAGACAAGTTGAATACTACAGAATCCATGTCGACTAGTGATTCGTCACACTCTATGTCACCTTCCTTTTCTTCCTCTCTCTGCTCTCTGATCTCGACATCCTTGAGCTCTTCTGTTGGATAAAAAAAGGGAGTTGTTGAAAAATAGGTGCATGATTTGAGCCTTTCTTCGGTATGGCTCCTCCTTCTTTACTATTTAAACTATCAGTTTCCACTGGTGGACCACAAATGTCTCCCATTTCTCTGTTTTCACCTCCACTGTCTTGTGAAAGTGAAGTTGTTTCTATTATTTCCATTCCAGCCAACACTACACTGCCATTAGCCTTATAGGTCTTCAGATTCTGGGTAATTACATATTTTTGCTGTTCTTTAGCATCTGAGTTGCTGTGTATTTCCGCATGCACATTCACCCGGTCTATCAGCTTTCTTATTTCATTGCTTGTAGCACTTCCTGTCTGTATATTCCTGCTCTGCATTTTTCTATCTTTGGGCCATTCAAACAATTGTCCAGTTTTAAAATCATTAAAATCCCTTTTCAACTTATTACTTTTAATGTTCTTTAGTGTGTTATCATATATATCAAGTTTCTCCTGTAGCCTTTCAAGTTTCATTATATTATTGTCCAAAAGTTCCAACTGCTCCAACTTACTCTGTTTGTTTTCAATGAATGCCGAAGCCTCTTCTTCTTGCAGCTTAAAGATGTCTATTAGCAGCTTCATATATTGAAAACTAGTTTCGATATTAATTTCCTTTAATTTGGCAAGCAGCTCTGGATATATGTTGCCATAACTCGGCATACACCTAACACTTATTCCTCTTGGTATTACATTATGATGAAGGCAAGCTTCCATGTGGAAGTGTTGCCACTGTAATCTTTTAAGTTTATAAGCAGCATTTTCTACTTCATTGTAAATGCATTCAAAATCAACATTTGTTTCTTCACTTAGTCCACAATTAGTTCCATCATTCAAGTTCAAATGAAACAGCGGGTTTGCAATACCTGTATACAGTGAAGGATTATTTTTCTGCATTGTTTCAGTATTTACAATGTTCTCTGCTTCCACAGTCTGCATGTAACTGAAATGTTCAGCTCACTAGGTAAGGTGCTTTAACAAAATAAGCACAACCAAAAAGAAAGAAAAAAGCACCTTTAAACAAAGCCTGACTCAACAGACAATAACAAAAGTATAAAAAGTGGCTTCCACCAAAATAAGTGGATAAAATTCTAACAACTACTGTAGAGAATAACTTTCCACCTTCATTGCACATAATTCCTGCCTCATAGATCCAGCCCAACATTTTAGTGCTCCAGTTTACCTACAATCTTATCAAGCCTTGTCTCCATTCCTCATACAATGGACGTACTTTCAGAATTCCTGAGTACCACTGCTGCTTCACTTTAATAATAATCTTTTCCCGATGTTCTCATTACTTTTACATGCACAAAAGTTACATTTTTTGTTCAAATGGGGCTTGGAGCATACAGGTTACAAGGCCATATTGCATCATATTAAACACAACTTCCTCATTAGTTTTATAAAATTATTTTCTTATACATTTTATACCATTCTGTGTATCATTCATTGCCTTGTACCATCAGAAAAAATGCTTACTTTCTCATTTAGATCACCTTAGTGCTGATTCTAAGCATGCTAAAAATTACTGGTTTTATTACAGCATCTGTGGCACCTCACCCATTATAAACTCTTCACCTGAGTAAATGCCTTTTAGTGGAGCACTCTGTGTCCCATTGTTTAACCCATTTGCAACCATGCTGCCATTTTAGGACCCACTCCAACCTTTTTTATTTTGTTGTGAATATGAATTAACAAATGCCTTGTATTCCTTATCCACATCCCTTTTCATTCAACATCTTAGTTGTCCAGTCAAGAAGATGTAGAAGCTTGAATTTATAGTGTGCATTCTTCTAGAACAACAGATTTTTTTCTGCTAAATAGCTGGAAGATGTGAACATAAAGAGTCCTATATTGACTATTTTAAGTTGTACATAAAATCTACAAAAGTAGTGCAGAACCCACTGGTCACAATTAATGTCCGTTATGGAGTTATTGAAATTATTGGCACGCCTGTATGTAGTTTTTTTACTCTTTTTCAAGGAGTTTGGACCTGATATATGTGCATAAAGAGCAGTTGTTTTTAGGATCAAAAACCTAGATAACATGTTATTAGTAGGGTGTGATGGATGTGTCAAAGTTCTTATGCCTGTATTGGCCAAAAAAATTATGAAAGAATTGTATTGTACTTTCCCACTTGAAAGCTCCAAACAGAATTTATAGAGAAGCATCGAACTGGAACATATGATTGTATAGAATGATATATGACTAGAAACTATGATATCAAGGGTTTTATCCTAGACAGATTTTCCCAGCAAACAGAGATAGATAAACAAACAAACAAATAAATAAATAAATAAATAAATATTTTACTGTTGATAAAGAATATTATATCCAGTAATTTGGTAGAATAAAAGCCATCTTTTTTCCATATACAAAGTTTACTAGATGCTAAAGTAACACTTTAAGTATTTGCTGTATCTTTTCCACTAACTATAGGAATGGATGTGCACTATATATACACACATAAGATGCTTTTATAAAATTTAAGTCACAACATTATGGGAAGGAAATTTTCTTTCAGAGTAAAAAATGATAAAGACTAATACTTAACTGTTCAGGACAGCTGAAAAATCTAAACATTTTTATATGCTTCTAAGTGCTCAGCTCTTACATTTGGTTGAATCATTAACTATGGCAAATACATGAGAACATGAGAGCCAAAAGACTTTATCATATAGACAAGATTAATTACAAACCTTCCAGCGACTTTTATCAGTTCCACCAGATGATATGGGTTAGATTAAAGGAGCAAGGTTATTCACAGTTTTAGCTAAGGCACTTTTTAAAGCAGACAGTGGGCACATTTCCAAAAAGCCAGGGGAGATTTGCATAGGCATACTGCCAACAATGAACAGCTGTCTTGGTTAATGGACAGCACTAAATGCATAAATACAGCTTCCCTATATAACAGTGAAAGGTAACACAATGAACACCAACTCATCTGGTTACAACTTGCCAGTTCTGGTATTCCCAGTCAATGTTTTCCACTGGTTTAATGAGACAGCAAAAGTTCTATTCCCCCACAGTGTTTCTCTTTGGTTTAATGAGACAGTGAAAGTTGTATGCTGTGACAGTGTTTCTCACTGGTTTAATGAAATGGTGGAAGTTCTATTCCCTGACAATGTTTCTCATTGGTTTAATGAGACAGTGAAAGTTCTATTCAATGACAGTGTTTCCTAATGTTTTTAATGAAGCAGTGAATGTTCTATTCAGTGACAATGTTTCCTAATGTTTTAATGAGATAGTATAGCAATAACACACGCCTGGGTGTGGTTAATGTGGGATTTACCCACGGTTGGCGTGGTTTGGTCCCGAGGGCGAAGCCCGAGGGACCAAACAAAGACAACCGTGGGTAAATCCCACATTACCCACACCCAGAAGTGGGTTATTGCTATTATACTATGACATTATTTAAGAAAAGAAATAATTACTTTTCTTAAATAATGGCATTGTATAATGCCTCTTTGCTGCCCTTCCGCAGCTGTCTGGTATCCGCGGCAGTTCTGATATACTGCGCATGCCTACGCAGTACAGCAGAGCTGTGGCCAAAAGCAACGGAGAAAGCAAGATCTCCATTGCTTTTTACTGTTTCGCTATGTTAAATGGGTTTAACATAGTGAGACAGCTTTAAAATAAGCAACGGAGATCTCCATTGCTTATTTTAAAGCTGTCTCACTATGTTAAACCCATTTAACATAGCGAGACAGGTTTAAAAAAAAAGCAACGGAGAAAGCAAGATCTCCGTTGCTTTTTACACACTGTGTCGCTATGTTAAAGGAGTTTAACATAGTGAGACAGCTTTAAAAAAAGCAACGGAGATCTCTGTTGCTTTTTTTAAACCTGTGTTGCTATGTTAAACTCTTTTAACATAGCGAGACAGTGTTTTAAAAGAGACTTATACTAATGGAAAAAGTCCGAGCGACCGGACCTTTTTCCATTAGTATAAGTCGATTTGCAATGTGCACACTGGCCAATCAGCATGCACGTTTTAGAATATTAATGGGGTGTCATGGTATAATGAAAGTTTTATTTAATGACAGTGTTTCCTAATGTTTTAATGTGACAGTGAAAGTTCTATTCAATGAGAGTGTTTCCCATGGGTTTAATGAGACAGTGAAGGTAGTATTCCCTGACAGTGTTTCCCACTGGTTTAATGGTATAATGTGAAAGTTATATTCCTCTTTTAATTTTTTCAAATCTTTTGGGTTTCTAATGCCATGACGGGAATGGACCTCATTCCTAAGTCAAAGTATGATTAAAGTTCATGAAATTAGTATTGTTTCAATCTTTGATGTCAGCCAAAAGTGCTCTACCCAGTACCCACAATGTGCCCAGTAATGACTCCTTTTGCAATTCATATAGGGTTACATAGACTGGTAACATCTCTAAATATGATTGTAGACTGTTCTTTATAAGACCTGTTGTTCCTATTAATATTGGTACTGTCTGGGTGTCTTTCATCCACATTGCTCTCGTTTCTGCCTGCAGATCCTGATATTTTATAAGTTTGTGTCTCTCTATACACAAGACACTGTAGTTACTGGGTGCAGCAATTTCAATGACCAATGTTACTTTTGTCTTCTTTTCTTGGACCACTATATCTGGTTTTCTAGCATCTATCTTTTGAACTGTTGGTAATGGATGATCCCATCTGATGTAAACTTCATAATTTTTCTGTGATGCTTTGTGGGTCATGTTTCCAGTGTTTTTGAGCCACTTATACCATAATGTTTGCATAATCCCCAGTGCAACAGTCTTGCTAAATTATTATACCTTTCAGTATACAGTCCTTCTGCCATTAGTATTTCACAACCAACAACGAGGTGTGTGACTGTTTCCAATTTGGTTTTACAAAACCTACATTTGTGTTTCTCCCACATGTTCAATGGACTTTGTAAACCAGCGTGTACGTAGCCCATTATCTTGGTCTGCCAATATTAACCTTTCATCTCTTGGTTTGAATTCACCTCTCCTTAACCATTCCTGCATTCGTTCCTGATCAACATGAGGTTCTTCCAGAAGTTTTCTATACTTGCAACGATATTTATGCTTTTTCCACTTTTCTTGCCTTCTCATTTTGTCCTTCACCTTATAGTCTTTCTTTTGTTTTTTTGGCAGATTCAGTTGCTGCATCAATGTTTTAATGAGACAGTGAAAGTTCTGTTTCTTGACAGTATTTCCTAATGTCTTACTGAGACAGTTAAAGTTATATTCCCTGACCATATTTTACATTAGTTTAATGAGACAGAGAATGTTCTGTTCCCTGACAGAGTTTGCCATTGTTTTAATGAGTTGATGAAAGCTGTGTTCCTTGACAGTGCTTCCCATTGGTTAAATGAGACACTGAATGTTCTGTTCTCTGACAGTATTTCCCAGTGGCTTAATGAGACAGAGAATGTTCTAGTCCCTGACTGTGTTTCCCATTGGTTTATTGAAATGGTGAACATTCTATTCCCTCACAGTGTTTCCCAATGATTTAATGAGGCAGTGAAAGTTCTATTCCTTGAGAGTGTTTCTCATTGGTTTAATGTGATGAAGAAGTTCTATTCTCTGACAGTGTTACCCACTAGTTTAATGAGACAGTGAAATTTCTGTTCTCTGACAATGTTACCTACTGGTTTGATGAGACGATGAAAGTTCTATTTCCCGATAGTGTTTCCCTTTGGTTTAATGAGACATTTAAAGTTCTGTTCCTGATGGTGTTTCCCATTGGTTTAATGAGACAGTGAAAGTACTATTCCCTGACAGTTTAGCCCACTGTTTTAATGAGACAGTCAAAGTTCTATTCCCTGACAATTTTTCCCATTGTCTTAATGAGACAAAGTTCTATTACCTAATAGTGCGTTTAATGAGATTGTGAAAGTTGTTTTCCTGACAGTGTTTCCCATTGGTTTAGTGAGATGGTGAAAGTTCTCTTCCCTGACAGTGTTTCCAATTGCTTTAATGAAACAGTGAAAATTCTAGTCCCTGAAAGTTTTCACATTGGTTTAATGAGACAGTAAAAGTTCTATTCCCTGGTAGTGTTTCCTAGTGTTTTAATGAGACAGTGAAAGTCCTGTTTCTTGACAGTGTTTTTCCCAATAGTTTAATGAGACAGTTAAAGTTATATTCACTGACAATGTTTCCCATTGGTTTATTGAGACAGAAAAAGTTGTATTTCATGCCAGTGTTGTTTCTCATTAGTTTAATGAGCTAGAGAAAGTTCTATTCCCTGACAGTGTTTCCCATTAGTTTAATGAGCCAAAGTTCTATTCCATAACAGTGTTTTCTGTTGGTTTAATGAGCCAGAGAAAGTTCAATTCCCTGACTGTGTTTTCCATTGGTTTAATGAGATGGTGAAAGTTCTCTTCCCTGACAGTGTTTCTCATTAGTTAAATGAGATAGTGAAAGTTTATTTATTTATTTATTTATTTATTTACAGTTTGATGACCAGGGAGGTCCACTGGGCTCAAGGAGCCCGTTTCCAGTGGAGGCCCGGGGAGAAAAGCTCCATAATACATAGTAGAAATAGTAACATTTAAGCAAATAGTAAATAATATATAGTAAAACATAAGCAAAGTAACAGTTAAGCAAATAGTAAATATTATATAGTAAAACATAAGCAAAGTAAAATAGCAACATATTATAATATACGTTGCATATTTACATGTTTATACATTAGAGAACAGTAGTACAGAGTCATCATTGCACTGAGGTTTTAAATCATATGAGAATTGTATAAAAGTAACATTTGTAAGAAAACAGTAAATAAGATTTATCCCCTATAGGGTAAGGTGGAAGGTACTTTATGTGTATGGATGTATTTATATATTAGGCAGGATTAGGTACGTAGAGTGCAATTGCATTCCCATTTATTGGAGAGGTAGGAATGGAGCTGGGTTTTGAAGTGTTCAAAGTTTTCAGAAATTCTTAGAGAAGGAGGTAGAGAGTTCCATTTTTTGGCTAAGGAAAAGGATAGGAGAAGCTGACCTGGGGGACGATTTGGTTTGTGTACAGAAATTAGATTTTGGTGGGCAGATCTTAGAGTTCTGTGAGGGGTGTATAGTGGTAAGATGTTTGTTGTGCAGGGCACTTAGTAGGTTTAAAAATAAGCTTGTGGGCTGTGGTGAGTTGGAGGTAGTCCAGGTAGTTGGGAAGTTCTAGCCATTGTAGCAGGTAGAGAGGTATGCAGTGATGGGTAGAGTACTTCGACTTGGTGGCGAACTTTGAGATTTTGTTGTAACAGGTTTCCAGCTTAGAAGAGATATTTCCCACTGTTTTAATGAGACAGTTAAAATTATATTCCCTGAAAATGATTCCCATTGGCTTGCTGAGACACAGAAAGTTCTATTTTCTGTCAGTGTTTCCCATTGGTTTAATTAGATAGTGAAAGTTGTATTGCCTGACAGTTTTTCCCATATTATTTAATGAAACAGAGAAAGATTTATTATAAATGGTGTTTCCCATTGGTTTATATTTCAAAATAACTTTCTACTCAGGCAGTATCTCAGCTGTATTACCACTAAAACTGTTTCAGCAAGAACTGACATGTTTCTCATGAAATACCATAAAGAAACCACTCAAGATTTTGTACTATAATACCAACTGTATCAAAGTTTATATAAGTTCTGATATATATACTAATAAGATTTATATTGTCTATATATTTTACTTTTATAATCTTTTAACTTTTCTTATTTTTGCTATTTAAAAAATTTTGTCTACTGTCTATATTTTACTGTAAACTGTGGAGCTTTTCTCTAGTTCCTGACCCAGTGGACTTTCCTGGTCAATAAATGTCAATAAATAAATAAATAATTTAATGAGATGGTGAAAGTTCTATTTTCTTAGTTTCCCGTTGGTTTAATGAGATAATCACAGTATTATTTCTCCCATTAACTATCTCCCTTTTAGAGTATTTCTCCTTTGCACATGATTACCCAACTATAGAGTTGGTGTATATAGGTAAGGGAGCATTGATGGTAAAGTCCCCAACTTGGACATACAGGAGAACGTGCACCTCCCCACATAAAAACATTGTATTTATGATTTTGTGATGAGTTGACAAGATTTCTAGCTGTGATTGATTGTTTGGTTTGTTTGGCAGCTAGAAGTAAGTTTTTTTAGGGGAATCCATAAATACAGATGTGTGTGGGATTCAACAGTATACAAGGACTTGTTGGCAGTTCTCATACGGAAACATAGAATGTATGGCAGGCATCTCTCAGGCATTTTCTCTGACAGGCAGGAATTCAGGATCTCTGTCAGGAAACCCGGTTTTTATGACTGTTTGTCAGGTATTTCAAATCAGTCTGAGTTTCCCCATATTTATGAAGTATGTGCTCTTGTGTTAGCTGCTGTTTTTACAGCTTCATGTTCTGTTGACAGAATAATGTGTGAAATATAACAATTAGTACTTAGTCTAGTCAACATGCCCCTTTTCATCTTTAGAACTCAATAGAAGTACATCACCCAGTAAACAGTTAAGCCTTTATTTTATTTAGCATCAAAATAATGGATGTATCATCCTGCTGTACTGCTTATCTCAAGTAATAAAATGCATATATGAACAAAAACTGGCTTTAGGAAAATATAAGTTACATATTACAGGGAACAATATATAAATGGGTATTAATCTCCCGTCCTCACCATTGTACTGTGATTATTTTATTCTTTCATGTTTACGCAGGGTAATGCTTTCAAAAATATACATGTTATAGAAGGTAAACATTCTATAAAACAACTCTGAACACATGCAACATGCTTATATGTTTACCTAATTATTGCATTAAACACATTATTTACTAACACTTTAAATTTATTTTTAACATGACAAGTAATAATGAAACAGAAACAATGACATTTAGTCATCAAAATGGGTAGGGCAAAGGGAGTGACCTTTTGTCTGGTTTTGGTCTGTTCCACAGTTTACATCCATAATAGAATAGCTTCCTTATACTGCTGTCTATAACCCTTACAACAGTTTGTACATTAATGCCATTGTAATATAATGTGATTAAGAAATGTGCCGTTCACATCAAGCTCAGCTTTCTATTCTTGGCAATTTACTGTAGTTATTGGAGCACTAGCGAAAGCAGTTGGGATGGCAGAGGATGTGAAGGAGGTAATTAGACTATACATGCAGAGTAAAAGGAAGCTGCCATCCTTTATGGTAAGTTTGAAGAATAGTTGTAGTGTGCTTAGCAGCAGAATAACTGCACAAACAACAGTTATAATAGATATTTCACTGTACACTGACATGGAATACAAAGAACAGTAGGGTTTAGCAATGTCATAGTAGACTGGACTCTCTGGCATGGGATTTTAAATGGGAGTAACACTTGAAAAATATGAGCGAATTCTGGTACTGCCTCTTCTAGGGTAAGACAGTTCTACACTTTCCATTGCTTGGCTCTTTCCTGTATCAGAACTGTGTGAGGAATGACGTCAATAGTTCAGCTATAATGTGTTACTCTGTACTTGTACCATATAAGTAAAGTTTATGGAATACTTTATGCAGTCAATTATTTCTCTGTAAATTACTGTTATTGGTTCTTCAGTGCTATATAGCCATTTCTTGCTTAAGCAGATTATACAATTTTCTTTTCATAGGTTCATATTTAAATATTATGCTAGCTGCCTTTGTGGGCCATTTTAATCCCAGACAATTTCCCTTTCAAAGATGAAAATTAAACCCTTTGCCTTGTGACTATGAGGCAAACACTTTAACCATTATATCTACCCTCAAATGCACTGATTATATAGTGAATTAGTTTCTCTGTAAACCAGAATTATATATTTTTGTAATAATTTAATAATTTTGTAGACTGTATGTTATACAGTAGGTACTAAGTCTTCCACGGTAGTCGGAAAGATGATTTATGTAAATACTTTAATGACGAGAGCCATCAGATATGTATATATAATGGAAATTACACTTTTAAAGATAATCCTCTAAGAAGCTTGAAAGATATTTCTACTGCATACAAATTGTGCAATTTGTCATGTTATCTGGTAAGTATTTTGCTAAAGTACATAAACTGAGATGCATACAGTATATTTTGACAGTACGAATCTGTACTTAACACATAAATCATGTTACCTGTTTGTACCATAACAATATTCTGCCGACAGAGCTGCTTACAAAAATGTGGTACAGTGTGCTTAACTGTATCCAAAGATCTCACTTGATGAAGTAAGTTGTAATATTACTAGTGACAAAGTAACATTTACACGTTAGTATTATAGTGCTTAAGAACACGAAAAGTCCAAATAGCAGAGTGTAATGTAGTCTAGAAACAGCAGTGATGTGCTACACTTAAAACAAATTCACACAGACTGAATTTGTCTGTTTTTTTTCTGGGAGACAGAGAAACTGATGTTCTCATTCCGGTAATCTTCTCCTTTTTGGGGGGAAGAGGGCACAAAAGATTTTAGTCTCACTCTGAGGTCACTAATATGATTCTGCTCAAGATTAATAGGGTGCAGAATGATGTGACATAAAAACATCCTTCCATCAAACTCCTATGTGTCTTGTATCAACTCTGAACTTTATTTTAGCTTTGTGGGAATTGAAGAACAGGTAACATACTGATTTCAGAACATACCTCAAACAAATGTGACTGAGGTCTTTTATATGTAATATACCTTTCTTTAGTTCCAATAATTTAGTTACTTAAAAAAATTGCAAACAGTATGTGATGATTGAATCATGGAATTTTTAAACTTTCAAACATTTCCAAATTCTAGATTACAAATGCCAGTTATTGAATTTGTTTTACAAGTCATACAAATCATGTGACTTTTCCAAATAGAGTTGCAAGATATAATTTTTGCATTTCTTTCCAAAGCCCCCTGCCCAGCTTACTCATGTGTGCTAATCCTAACCCTAAATCTAGCCCTGTACATAACCCTAATTCTGCACATTATGTTACTAAAACCCCTTTCCCTAATAGTAGTGGGAATTCGGTAAAGCTTACCTGAAATTTTTTTAGTGTATGCATCACATTGCTATGCGTATACGAGTGCGAACAATTTTAAATTCAGTAAGCATTGCTTAGTGACACACAAGCACGTGCAAATAGGGAAAGTTCTGTGGAATGCAAATTACCTAATAAGCAGATGAATCTTATGCAAATGACCCAGGTGGAGCGATCCAACAAGCAAAAAGGCATCCATGTGGACTCTGTGTCAGTGTCCATAGTGTCTGCAGAATTTTTTCCACGTACAGGAGTCTACATGGACAGAAAAGGATATAAAAGTCCACAAATATGGACATAACTCCCCAGAAAATGTTAGATCACATACATATATGTGCAAAAGGTACATTTGTGGATATCTGAAAAAGGAAGGGAATATGTAAAATGAATAATATTTTTTTCAATAATTCTGGCATGTTTGTGCTATGTGTTGCAGTGTGTAAACATGCTTACCAGAAATAAGAAAAATACCATTTCTAGTATGGTTTTCATAAATATACTGTAGGACCTTGTGTCAGGTCTGTACAACAGTGCATAGTTGCTATTACCAAACTCACATGGCTATAAACCATATAGTTTCTAGGCTGTCAGCATGGATATGTATGCAAATGAGATGGATTTTCTGAATTGCTAAAAGAAGCAGCCATGTCCACATATCCACTTTCTGTAGGCTCCTACTCAATGGTGAAATTTCTGGAGGATGTGGATGACATCAGAGGGTGTGTCCCACTATTTCTAGGACTTTTTGTTCCCACTGCATGTGTTTGCATGTCGCGCCTCATAGCTTAGCATGTTCGCGCAGACTACCTATGTAACAGTGATGCCGTAGGCAGCAATCAGTTAAAACTGGATATCTTCAATAAATATTTGTGACTTTTGTATAAGCTATGCTGCACGCCACCACCTCATGCACTAACTTAGGGCCTTTAAATAATGTTAACTATATCCTGGGCAGGGGAACTGCAGCATAATTAGACAATCTCACATGGCAGACCTAAAGCAGAACTGTATAAAATATGCATACACCCTATATTCTGTTTTTCCCTCAATACTCTGAGCCATTGCAATAGAGACTTAGGAATTTTAACTGGGATAATATTAGGGGCTGCTGCAGGTCTGCTACATCTGTATGTGCTAGACTTTGAAGTCAGTGCTGCTGATGCAGCTGACAACAGGCCTAGGCTGAGAAGGAGAAGCGTGTTCAGGACCTGAGTAACCTTCCAGGAGCTACATGAGCTACATACTGTAGAGTGCTACAGGGTGGACAGGGACATATTACAAGACCTCACTGAGGTCTGCTAACCTTAACTCAGAGCCAGAGCTAACAGAGGAGAACCTATTCCAGTGGAAACAGAAGTATGTGTAGCCCTTAGGATACTAGCTACAGGTACTTTTCAAAGACCAACTGGGGAGATGATGGGGGTGTGACAGGCATCTGTATCCAGGATACTCCACCAATTCCTGGATGTTATGCTTCCACATGATAGTGAGTACATATATTTTCTCCTTACCCCAAGCTAATGGTCAGTAATATGCAACACTTCTACCATGTAGCACACTACCCTGAAGTACTGGGTGCCATAGATTCTACACATGTATACATCAAGGTACCACCTGGTGAGCAGGGTACAATCTATGTTAACCACAAGGGGTACCACTCCATCAACTGCCAGGTCATGTGCAATGTCCAGGGGATTATCCTGACTATGTGTGTTGGCAACCCTGGCAGTTATCATGACTCACATATCTGGCACACATCACAGCTGTACCAGATGCTTTACAGGGGGGGCATCCCACATGACCATTTACTTGGAGATGCTGGCTATGCCCTGGAACCGTGGATGATGACACCCATCAGAAATGCACACACACCCATGGAAGAATGCCATAATGAGGCACACGCATAAATTCGGAACATCACTGAGCATGTGTTTGGGCTTCTGAAGTCACAGTTCTGGTGCCTCGATATATCTGGTGGGGCTCTGCAGTATACTTCAGCCACATGTGCACAGATATTCACAGTATGTGCTATGCTACACAGTCTGATCCTGTGGAAACAGCTGCAGCAGGATCAGCAAAGGGAAGGAATGCACAGCCCCCCACCCATGCCTAGGTCACTACAGCCACAGTCACAGGAGGAATCAGAGGAGGAACCCCCTGCTGATATGCCAGTAAGCAGCTGTAGGCATGCTCAGTACTCCCTGGCATTGGTGAAGGGATAAAGCATAGCACATTACTGACAACCTAAGGACTTAGGGTCTGACACCTTACTCCTACTCACATACACAAATTAAAATTGATGCCAGGCAACACACACATCCTCTTCCTATCAATGTATTGGCTGTGCCTGCATCAGGCAGTGTCAGCCCTGAACTACAGTTGTGTCACCTGCTGCATTTGCAAGGTAAGTCCATAACCTACACAGTACTCAAAAGGATTATTATATGTCATGGCCTAGTACATTATGCAAGTAACTATAGTGGACTAGTTGGACAGAAATGGCATCCACATGGGACTATAGATACCCATTCCACTAACATGTTTCCATTCCTATTCAGTAGGCCTCATGCATGGAATATTCATACAGTCCTACTGCAACAGATTACTGGTACATCGTTGAAGGGAGATGTTAGATATTGGTTGTAGACCAGAGCATATGTATGTACCTTTAAGAAGCATTTCCAGATATAAGCACATGGATATCAATAGTGAGCACATGCAGGCAGCAGTGTCATTTGAGAGAGCAGCCAGAGTGTCAATGTGAATGTGTGTGGTAGTCAGTCTGTTTATAAGTTTATTGAAGTTTAAGTTACAAAGCTTGATTTCTGATGTGTTTGTGTTTGTGTGTAATAAAGCTGCTTGAACTGAACCCACAAATGGCTTTCATCTATTTTATCCTGACCAGACGAGCGACATTGTGTCAGAACCAGGATTAAGAGAGCAACTTCTTCAAGCCATGAGGTGCAGATTTGAAGGTGAAGGCAGATTAAACAGGTTGAGTACAATGGAGTTCAGACAAATGAAAAAAGGCCAAAAACAAAGACTTAAGGTAACAAAAAACTGCACAAATGATTTATTTGGCAAAGAAAATGAAATGGAGCATTTGTAAGGCACAAAAAGCATTATTAATCAAATGAGAAGCACAAAACATATTAATCAAACAAAGGACAAAAATGCACTATTAATTAAATGAAATGTTCAAAATTATAATATTTGATAAAACTAGCAGAGATAATCATATGGGGCTCAGAATTACCTTTGGCTTGCATAAAGAGCATGCTTAAAGTAAAACAGGTACAAGTAATGTATAATGAGCATGATAAGAGATTAAAAGAGCATAACAAGTACAATAAAAGGACAAATTAAGCTTAAAGGAGCAAGGCGAATGCATGTTTTTTTAGTAAAAGACCGTGTTTGGGCACAAACTACTACTTCTCATTGACCGAAGCCATTCAAAGCTTAACTAGAGTTGTTCAAAGTATCTCAGAGTGTGCAAAGTGTTTACAGAGTGTGTGCTTTATTACAGTGCAATTATTTCAAAGAGTTTGCTGCGTTCAAAGTTATATTGCAAAATGCAGTCAAAGTACAGCCATTTCTAAATGTTTCTTGTGCTGTGTGCATTTATTTGCAGAGTGCCACCATTTTAAAGTGTTTCTTTCACTGTACAGGGTTATTTTGCAAAGTACAGTCATTTTGAAGAGTTTCTGTGCTGTGTACAGTTTATTTGCAAAGTGCGTTCATCTCAAAGTGTTTCTTACTCTGAGCTTTTTCCACTGTGTACAATTTATTCACAAAGTACAGTCATTTCAAAGTATTTCTTACACTGATAAGGAATGGTTTCATGAAGTACAGTGATTTCAGAATGCTCTTGTGCTACAGAGACTTATTTTGTCAAAGTGCAGTTATTTCAGAGTTTGTTGTTCTATTGGGCATAATTACAAGTACGGCATAAAGTTCAGGCATATATATATTTGTGTGTGTGTTCGTATATAATTTCATGTGCCTTCACTACTGTGTTGATATAGCAGAGGCATTTCAGAGACTTAGTCTACTTGTGTTTGATCATAATATAGTACATAATTGAGAGTATTCATGCAGGAAAATGATATTTATATGCAAGCAGCTTTTTCTGACAAAGATGCATGTACAAGGGCATTCATTTTGCTTAACTTAGCTGGGTCAGAAGTTATTGAAAGAGAGCATTCATTTGTGTATGCACCAGAAGTGTATGCTGGAGAGGGGGAAAACTACCATATTGTGGTACTGGCTGAATCAAGAGAAGATCATGAGTGCTTAAAATGTAAATTTAGAGAAATGTGCAACCCCAGACAAATGTTACATTAGAGAGGCACTTATTATATACAAAAGACCAAAAGCCAGGTAAAACATTTGCAGCTTATATCACTGACTTGAGAAACAAGGCTAAAATGTGCAGATTTGGTGACTTGAAAGATGAGTTAATAAAGGACAGGCTTGTGTGTGGTGTTAATAGTGCTGCAGTAAGTAAGATTTTGCTTCGTGACAGTGATTTAATATTATGCAAAGCCATAGAGATTTGTCAAATCCATGAGCTCACAGAAAGGCACACAAGTATGCTTGCAAGTCATAAAAGCATGGTTTCAACAGCCTCTAGAGCAAATGTAGACAGCTTGCAACATGTGGCAAGCAGAAACTGGCCTAAGCACATGGCAACTGCAACCCCTGCGGAACTGGCAGGGAAACTTCTTACTTTCTAGCAAGTTCCAAAACTAGTTCAGTAAAAAGGGCATGCTCAGTGCAGTATAAGGATGATTCAGCAAAACCCATGTCAAGTGTCATTGTTAACTGTCATTATTGTGGTGCCAATCATGAGTCGAAAAGAGAGAAGTGCCTAGCCTTTGGTCAGCAATGCCACAAATGTAAAAAATGGAACCACTTTCAAAAGTTTTGTAAATCAAGCAAGCCTCATTCAGTTATTAAGAAAGGCCACTCAAAAAACAAGTTGATAATGTAGAAAGCTGCAACCCTACTTTCTATGTAGATGGTGTGTCAGTTGTTTGGTGAAAAGGTTAAGGCAGTAGATTTGTTGGCAAATAATGAAGTATTTTGCACTGTCCTGATCAATGGTAAGCCTATGGCCCTCAAAGTAGACACTGGTCCAAAGTGTAATGTAATGTTGGCAGAACCATTTGCTAAGAGAGCTGGTGAGCAACTTAATTTGGCCAATGTGCGAAGCTTGTTGCTTAAGGAGATGAAGAGATTAAAACCGAAAGCTCAGTAGTGCTTTCATGCTATTCGGCTGGGAACAGTTACAGCTTGCAATTTTATGTAGTCAGAAGACCTGTGCAATCATTATTGGGTCTCAGAGACAGTTTGAGAAAGAAGCTGCTTTCTTTTACCAAAGAAGTACATCATGTAAGCACATATCCCAGTTCCAGCTTTACTGATGCTATTTTCTCAGAGTATTCTGATGTGTTTGATGACAAGCTAGGCAAACTTCCAGTTGTGTACTCTATGAAAGTAGACCCAGAGGTCAGTCCAGTGGTCAGACCAGCAAGACGAGTTCCAACAGCTATGCAGGACAAAGTCAAGGTCCAGTTAGACAAAATGGTACAGGAAGGTGTGATTTGCCCAGCCACAGAACTAATTGAGTGGGTGTTTTCCATGGTAGTTGCTCATAAGAGAAATTCAACTGAAATCATAATATGCATTGACCCAATAGACATGAATAAAGAATTAAAAAGACCTCATCATCCAATGCATACAGTTGAGGAAATTACCACTCCTGATGCCAAACTCCACTGTTTTTCTGTCTTAGATGCGAAGAGTTCATTTTGGCAGGTAATGCTCGATTGCAGATCTTCACTACTGACTATGTTCAGTACCCCATTTGGTAAATACAGATTCTTCAGGATGCCATTTGGAATAAATTCTGCCAGTGAAGTCTTTCAGTGTGCAATGGAGCAATTTTTTTCAGGCTACCTGTGTGCAATAATAGTTGATGAGTTACTGGTTGGGGGTAATGGTGAACCAGAACATGACAGAAACCTCAAGAAAGTTCTTGCAGAGCACGTGAAGTGGATTTAAAGCTCAATCCTCTGAAATGCAAATTCAGATTACCAGAAGTTACTTATGTAGGTCATTTATTTACTAATACAGGCTTATGACCAGACCCTTCTAAACAAGCAGCCATTCTTCTGATGCCAGGTCCAGAAAATGTCCAAGCCCTATAATGTTTTCTTGGTATGGTTAACTATTTGGGCAAATTTATCCCTGCCTTTAGGGAGTTATCAGCACCTTTAAGAGAGCTGATATGCAAAAATGTTGCCTGGTCATGGTTAGAACAACACCAGAGAGAATTTGATAACCTTAAACAGCAAATTGCTAACCTGTCTACATTAAGACACTCTGCTGTCCACAAACCAGTAGTTATTTCCTGTGATGCTTCAAAGTTCAGTCTTGGTGCAGTTATTCTTCAAGAGGGCAGACCTGTTACCTATGCATCTAGAACTCTTACCCAAACTGAGATGCAGTATGCTCAAATTGAGAAGGAACTTTTGGCAGTTGTGTTTGCACGTTTGAAGTTCCATGATTATATTTATGGCCAAGTTATCCAGACAGTAACTGACTATCAACCTCTAGTCACTATTTTAAAGAAGCCTATGCATTCATCTCCAGCAAGACTACAAAGAATGATGCTCAAATTGTAAAAGTACAATTTCATAATGGTCTATACAAAAGGCAAACTTCTTTATCTGGCTGATACCTTATCCAGATCACCCAGAAATACCACGGAACAGATTGATGCAGAGAATTTTGATTTTGATATCATGGAAGTGTGCAAGTTTTCTACCACGAGACTTGATGAGCTAAGAGATCATACAAAGACTGATCAAATTTTGCAAATGCTCTACCACTTCATCAATGTAGGATGGCCGTCAAAGCAATCCTGTGTACAGCCAGAAGTGCAACCTTATTTTCCATACAGAAATGAGATGCTGATGGAAGATGGTATCATTTTTCAAAGGTCCAAAAGTTGTTGTTCCTATTTCCCTACAATGTGAACACATTCAGATTTTGCATCGTGGCAACTCAGGTTTGATTCTACCAAAAGAAGGGTGAGAGGACTATTATTTTGGCCTTCTCTATTGAAAGACATTGATAAAGTGCTTTCTTCTTGTTCAGCGTGCAACAGTATTAAATCACATTTGCGGAGAGGGCCACCTCAGCTAAGCCAAATTCCTGAACTACCTTAGTCAACAGTAGCAATTGACATGTTTGAGTTGAACAATCAACATAACTTAGTGTTGGTAGACTCTTAATTGAACTGGTTTGAGATTGATTTACTAACTAACCTAACATCCAGTGCTGTTGTTACTAAGATGAAATATCATTTCTCAGTCCATTGAAGTCCACACAAAGTTATTTCTGACAACGGTTCTCAGTTTACCAGTCAATTGTTTCAGACATTTGCAAAAGAGTGGGACTTTATTCATGTTACTAGTAGTCCTGAGTACCCACAGTCGAATGGCCTTGCTGAATGGGCAATACAGAGTACAAAGCAACTACTAGAGAGGTCAAAGTGTGACAATACCAATATCTTCTTGAATTTGCTTAATCTCAGAAATATATCCCATGACAACCTACTTGGCTTGCCTGGTCAGAGATTTCTATCTAGGCAAACAAGAACAACCTTGCCTATCAGTTCTAGTTTGTTGGTGCCTAATGCTAAAAACAGCAGAGTAATCAAAGCCTAACTTTTTAAGAAGCACTCTTCTCAGAAATCCAGCTGTGATAAAATGAGCAGGTTTCTTCATCCATTAAAGGAAGGAGAGACAGTGAGGATGCACATGGTGAAAGGCTTTGATTGAATTGGTCAAGTGAGAGGTATATGTGCCGAGCCAAGATCCTACTTAGTGAATTCTGAGGGATTAGAATACAGGGGAAACTGCAAATATCTTCTTCCTGTATCAGAAAAGATATCACAGCATCGTACCTGTGATACAGACTCTAGATCTCAGAGCAGCCCTGACAATGTTCATACCGAAGAACATGTCTTAGTATCCATTCCCATTCCCGATGATGCCCCAGTTGTCCCCAAAGTTGAACATTCCTTGAAGACAGTCCCCATTGCTAGATCCAATTCTGACTTTTATGTTACATGATCAGGTCAAATTTCTAGACCTAGTGTAAAATATGCAGCAACCTGGACATGATTGATTTATGTGTCTAATTTTGTATGATTGCATGTCAGAGAATTAGTTCTGTATAAATGCATGTCAAAAGATCATGTCTCTAAATTACATGTCATTGAATACTGCCATTTAGTATATGGACTATTTCTCAAGGAGGGAGGATGTAGATCAGAGTGTATGTATGTACCTTTAAGAAGCATTTCCAAATGTAAGCACATGCATATAAATAGAGAGCACTTGCATGCAGCAGTGACATTTTGAGAGAACAGCCAGAGTGTTAAAATGTATAAGTGTGGTAGTCAGTCTGTTTATAAGTTTATTTAAGTTTAAGTTACAAAGCCACATTCCTAATGTGTTTGTGTCTAATAAAGCTGCTTGAACTGAACCCATGAATGTTCATCTGTTTTATCCTGACCAGATGAGCGATAATGGAGTTAAATGATAGACTACTGTGCATCCCTGCAGAACACGTGGTGTTGTTCTCCCACCCCCAGTACAGCAGTGTTCCCTTGTAACTGCTGTTAACAGTTACTCATCAGCGGTGTATGAGTATTTAACACAGTCTCAGGACAGTAATATAGAAATTGATCTTACATTGTATATCATAGGAAATGGAGGAATAAAAATGTACATATTTATGTAGGTGATTGTGTCATGAATGACCTCTTGTCGGTCAAGTAGCCTCTGTGATCCAAAGGACTAAGGCAATTACCTTTTGTGATGGCGTTTTTAGTTCTAATCTAGAAATATCCACTTCTTCTGGATGTGAGCTATTAATACGTTGTGTTTTACAGACTGTCATTCTGTTTGTATGCTGTACTATTATTAACCTCTTTCACATATTAATTACATAAGACAACTGTAGAACATCTTAGCCAGTGTGAAGGAACTGCAGCAGTGCAGAAACAGGGACTGATGTCATATTGTGTAACACACAGAATCCCGGACTGGATTAGAGCTAGATGTGGGCTGGAGTCAGTTTATAACTAACTAAAACTCCCACTGGGTATGCTCATACACTTAGTTAACCCAATGGAGTTCAGGAATTTTGCACTGCAACCTCCAATGGGTGTAGCTTAAGTCTTTTGACAGAATCAAATTATGTCCTCACATTTCAAACAATGTTTGTAATGTGTGTGCATGTCTGTATTGCCTGACATATCCAGATTATGTTGAATATAGTTGCACTATGACACATATATCTTGTTGGTCAAAGGACCAAAATTATGGTGTCAACATTAGATAATGCTCTTACTTACAGCCCCCTGTGCCTGCTGGATGTCACCACACATACACAAACAAGTGAACAAGTTGTGTAATGTATAATGTTCTGCACTCATGCATTGATAAGGCAAATTGTTTTTGACCACAGGCTTGTCCAGCCAAATGCAAACAGACACATATGGCTAAAATTGCTACTGTTGCCACATAGCTAGAACAAAAAACATTTATCTTCCTGCAAGGCTACTACATGCAGATAACAGAAAGAAGCAGTGTCACTCTACAGGCCACACACTCTGTTCAACACAGGCCTTGTCTATGTCCTCTACAAGAAGTTTGCCGGCATTTATTTATAAATCAAACTTAAGCTGTGGTGCATGCATTAAGTCCTGTGACCTGTAATGTGTACAACTAAATAGGTAGGGGTTCTAATCTCACTCCAGCCCACTTGGTTTGTTTGTGTGTGTATGTACATTTTCCTACAAAAATAAGTGTACCCTCCCCCACTGACTTCCAAACTGTAATGGTTCTGCACTTTTTTGGCCCTTGCAGTTGCTGCAGGCCTCCAAACTCTTGTCTTCCACCAGGCCTGCTAATGTCATCTACCATAATACTACTGACAGCCATTTTAGTGTCAGACTTAAGCCATGGCATGTGCATTAAGTACTGTGATTTGTAGTCTTCACAATTAGATAGGTAGGGGTTCTAATCTCAATTCAACCCACTTTGTGTGTATATGCATCCCCCTACAAAATAAATATGATTACCACAGTGACTTAGAAAGAAGCATGGCTTTGCAGTGTTTTGGGCAGAGCAGGTAATGCAGACCTCCAAATTCCTTTCCCCACAAGGCCCTCTGATGTCATCTAGCATAAGAGTACCTAAAGACATCTGAGTATCAGATTTAAGCCATGGCACATGCATTAAGTACTATGATCTGTAGTGTGTGATATAAGATAGGTAGGGGTTCTAATCTCATTGCAGCCAATGTGGGGTGTGTTCTGTAAGCACTAATTGGTAGTGGTATTATTCACACTGTAGACAAGCTGGTGTGTGTGGATGTTAGTCAGAGCATTTTACATCAGCCTATGGGATAATAGGATCATTGGAATTTACTAGGCTAATGGCCCTAGGCCCTTATAATCCTAGCCAAGTTCTTATCCTTATTTACATGATTAGCACCTATTGTCCCTGTCCAAGAGGGACACAGGCAGGACCCCCATGGGTAATTATGGTCACCCATCTAATTGTACAGATTCCCTCTGAACAGGGCCAATGAGGCATTCTGTTTGACTTTAAGTGGGAGTCTGTTCCAAAGGTTTGTTAAACTCTGGAAGACATATCTCTCCCTCCAGCATGTTTCATTGATGTCACATATCAGGTTAGGGTCCTTACAGAGAGTAATCTGTGTACCATTTGACTTACAGATATGAAGCAGTTCCAATAAAGCAGGGTCGGTGATTGCCTCATATGCAAGGCAGACATCACCTCTGAGTAGTCTGTATGACACAGACTAAAGTAACATTGATTTTAGACAACCCCCATAGGACTGATGCTGCAGACTTAAATTTCCTTTGTGAGGGACCTTTGTGGTCTCTGCAATTACCACTAGTGCATGTAAAGGTACACAACAAAATGGACATCGCACTAAAATATTGGCCTGATGGGGAAGAGTACATGGAGTTTATAACTACATCATAGGCAGGTGACAGTGCCCTCAGTTATGACATTAGCAACATATAATGCCATTCTTACCACTGTGGAGACATGGTAATCTAAGATAAGGTGGATGTAAACCTGTGTGCCCAGGTCTCTCCCCCCTTAGTATGTACCTAAAGCGTCGCTATTGATGTGCTACTTAGAAGGAACATTGTTGGTCCCAAAATCCCAAAAGGAATGATACAACATATATTTGCATAGAGTTTATGGCCATGATTGTGGCAACAAACATATGTTCATGTAACACCCTTATGTAGGATGTTGACATAATTTGGATATTCTGTGACCGCTACCAATTTGCAGGCATCAAACAACCTTGTCAGCCACAGAGATTTCCTTTGTGTTTGCATTTTAGACAAATGTATTCCAAACACTAGAGTATCCAGGACTGAGTCCTGTGGAACACCAGTGGATACAGCTCTACTATTGGAGGTGGACTCCCCTATTTTCACTATATGTGTTCTATCAGTGAGCCAGTTAGTGACCTCTCTAATGATATTACTGTTGATGGATAGCTGGGTGGGTTTGTCAGTGATACCTGGCTGATAGTGTCAAATAGCTTGGCTAAGTCCTGATGGTTATATGCATAGATACACCCATCCAGGTCATTGGTGACTTCCTCATAGATGTCCACCAGTTTTAACAGGCATGATCTCCCTTTCACGATTCCAAATAGTGTAAGGTCAAGTGTTTGTAGATGACCTACATCTTTGCTGATAAGGTCAATGATGGTTTGCCCCATGGCTTTACAGATACAGCTAGTTAGGCTAATAGGTCTATAGTTCCCGTGGTCAGTGAATGCACCACCTCTGTGCAAAGTGAGAACAGTGGCCATTTTCAAGTCAGCTGTGATGCAGCTGGTGGTTGCACTATGATTGCAAAGTCTTCTAATGGTTTTACTAGGAAAAAGTAACCGTCATCTGCCTGTCAGGTGCCAGGATCCACCACATAACACATGCACTCAGGTCCCTTAACAACAGGTACAAATATGACTCTACCATTGTACATGTGGGTGTGAATGACCTGAGATGTACCTCCCTGGACTAAATGAAAAGAGACATGGAGGAGCTTTTGGATTATGTAGCCCAGGCAGGTATGACCCTAGCCCTGAGCAGCATCCTACCATCAGCCAGAATGATATCACATTACAAGAAGAAAATGATTGATTTCAACAAATGGCTAAGTTTCTGGTGTCATTCTAAGGGGATCGAGTATATGTCTGTCTGAAATGACATGATTGACAGACCTTGATGCTTTGCCAGAGATGGCCTACATCTGTCTCCCCTGGGCTTCCGGATAGTGGTCAACGCTCTTGCCACCCCTATAGTGCCTTTTTTAGGCAGTGTTCCAAAGACCAGATTACCACTGTAATAGTTACAAACTAATGCAATCTGAGGGTCATGCTGCTCAACACTAGAAGTATAAATCTCAAAATGCACTCACTTGAAGCACTCCTTAAAATGGAGAACATCGACATTTATGCCGTAACAGAGTCCTGGTTCAAGGCAGCAGAAAGCACCCCTGCACTACCTGGCTATAACTCATTCCACACCTTTCATCCTCAGAACTTGGAACAAAGCTCCAAAGGCGGTGGTGTTTCCATATTCGTAAAGGATGCTCACACTTCCCGACTGGTAGCCCAGCATAATGCATCTGAGATACTTCAGGTGCAGCTAACATTGGGTAAGACAGTGATTCAAGTTGTAGACTCCTATAGATCACAACCATGACCCAAGATGCACACTCCATGTTCCTAAGCACCCTGGAGAATATTAGAGTCCAACCTAACACTCTCATACTGGTTGACTTCAACTACCCCTTCATTAACTGGGAAAACTACTCAAGTACCAGTACACTCTCCTGTTTCCTAGAATTCATTAATTCCAATGCCCTGGACCAGCTCGTTCTTATCCCCACTAGAGGTAGCAACATCCTTGACCTGGTCATTACTAACATGGGCGACCATTGTTCAACACCAATAGTCAACTCCTCCCTGGTTAGATCCGACCACAAACTAATCACCTGGGAAATCCACACCCTCCCCCGCAAAGGTAACCACCATGAAAAAATTCTCCAAAGCTAACTTTGGGCTCCTAAAAACAGAGGTGGCTAACTTCACGGCACCCATGCAAATGGAGATCAACTGCATGATTACCGAATCATACACCAATGCACTGTACGAACACGAACACAAATACATGAATCTCGCCATACCCAATAAAACCAAGACACTCTCCTCCAAAAAAAGGAAGCCAATCTGGTGGTCCCCTACCATAAAAAAACTCTACAACAGAAGGAGGAAACTAATGCAGAATAATGTGAAGTTCCAAGACTAGAAAAACTCCCTTATCAGCCTCAACAAAAAGTTGAGATCCCTTATCAAATCCTCTAAAGCTAGCTATGAAAACAGAATTGCAGCAGATAGTAAATGTAAATACCCATATTTGCTCTGAGCTACTGCACAATGGTACCTCCTATACTGAATCAAAAGATATTGCCAATATACTGACCGACAGATTCAGTGCCAACTTTACCCCTCTCTCCTCTCCTAAGGGACCAGTCACAATACCAGTAGATTGCCAGGCATCCAGTATTACTGCTGCACAGGTTAAAACAGCATGGGCCAAGGGCAAGAATACAGCTTCTATGGGACCTGACAATTTCCCTGGTTGTGTTCTACATAAACTACAGGGTGAACTAGCATCTCACCTGTGTGCGCTGTTCAATCCCAGCCTCATCTCAGGCTTTGTCCCTAGCGAATGGCGCACTGCTACAGTCATCCCTCTCCACAAAGGAGGAGTGACTACAGACCCTGGGAACTATTGCCCCATTAGCCTGACAAGTCTGATATGCAAAGCTATGGAATGCATCATCATGGACCTAATAAACAAGGATATAGGGAATCTCCAAACTCTGGATCCTACACAGTTTGATTTTGTGAAGGGTAGATCATTCCTGCTCAACTTGGTCAACTTCTTTGAGTCAGTCACCAGAGCTGTGGATGAAACCAAGGTGGTTCATACAGCCTACTTTGATCTGGCCAAGGCCTTTATACCATTCCCCACTCAGGAATCATAGAAAAACTCACTAAGCTAAGCATCAACCCCTATATCACTAGGTGGGTTGCAAACTGTCTCACAGGTAGAACCCACAGTGTGAAAGTAGTGGACTCCAAGTCAGACTGCCGACCAGTCATGAGTGGAGTCTCACAGGGTTCTGTCCTGGGTCCTCTCTTGTTTGATATCTGCTTCTCTGATGTCCAGGCCAACATGAAGGGACTCTGGCTGACAAAGTTCTGAAACAATTGCAAGTTTGGAGCCATTATTAACTCCCCGAGTGATGTTCACATCCTACAGAAAGGCCTCACTGAGACCAACGACCGGTGTCAGAACCATGGCCTTTAGCTCAATGCCAAAAAATGTGTTGTTATCCCCTTTGGGAAAAAACACGGTTCCCATGCATTACCACATCAATGGTAGTCCAATGAACAAAGAAGGCATTATAAGAGATGTTGGAACACAGGTAGACAGCAACCTCTCTTTTGACCACCACATTGCCACTGTGGTCAGAATGTCCTTTTATGTGGCACATCTCATTACTAAGGGTTTTGCATCCAGGAAGAAAGAGGTCATTGTCTCCCTCTACTCCTCCCTCATTAGGCTAATCATTGAGTACAATGCCCCATCTGGCATGTACCTCACTAAACACCTGCAACAACTGGAGAGGCCCAAAAGTACCTCACAAAGAGGATCTTAGGCCTTAAACATTTGTCCTTTATGGACAGACTAAAAAAACTCCAACAATTCTCTGTCTCATATCACCTACTTAGAGGCGAGCTCTTCTTGACTTACAAAGTCATGTCTGACCCAGCTCTGTTAGAAATGTTACATTTAAAGAAATCCCAATCCCTCCACACCACATTCTCCAGAGACCTTAACCTCATTACCACAATCAGCAGAACATGCTGGAGGGACAGGTTCATAACCCAGCGACTGCCCATGCTATGGAATAGACTTCCCATACATGTCAAGCAGAGCACCTCACTGGCCCTCTTCAAGAGAAATCTTGATGAGTGGATGGGAAATAGAAAATTCACCCCAGGGATCACACCAGTGACTTTACTCGGCAGAGGCACTGAGAACTAAGGTCGGATGGCATGATCATGATTCCAGGGTAATCCTTTGGACTAGGGTTGTAAAGGCTCCAGTGCCATTTGCCTAGTACACACCTATGAACTTATGAACCTATGGTGGATCCCATGTAGGACGCAGTCTGGAAATTTAGCAGGTACAATAGATGCTGTGTTTTTCACCTTAGAGAGCCTATTTACTATCTACTGTTTAGTGATACAAGGTATGGGATTGGTTGCAAGGATGTCATGGTGTATGTGCAGTGGGGACAGTGGAGTGCAGTGGTCACAGAACCTGTCAATGACACCACACACTGAGGCAATTATTGAAGTCACTCGTTTTCCTTTTTTTTTATTGAGCCATCATCCTAGGTGATCGTAAAATGCAGCTCAAGGCCAAGGACATATCTGCCTGAGACACATAGTCTGTAAGCTCAGTCATGTCTCTGCATACAGTCCAGAGAGGTATGTCTTAAATTGTACACACCAACAGGAAGTATGACATAGTCATAACAGTACCTGATGTTGACAGACTTGAGTGCATGTGTTATGTGGTATAGCCTGGCACCTCACAGAAAGCTGACAGTGACCTTTCCCTCATGTATCCTGGTGAGAGGCACGTCAGTGTGTCTTGTGATGTAATCACTTATGAGTAATATATTTAATTTTGTGTTTTGCCTTGGGTGTCTTACTGGTGGGACAGTGGCGCATGAGCCATTATGTGTACTGTGTTCTGCAGAGATATGATTATGTGTAGTGGGCTTGCATTTGGGTTTCTTAGATGTCTGGTGTTTACTTTTGTGTCTGGTAAGGACCTCTGCCCATGTTGTGGGTGGAGTAGGAGATGAGGTGTGCATTTTGGCAACCTCCTCATTATAATATGTACTGACTGGTGTGTGAGAGAGCATGGATTCAAGGTTTGTAATATAGCCACATCTGTCACATTTTGTGTTTGCGTGAAGTAGGAGTAGAGGGCAGGGAATGCTTTCCACATGTCATCAGCAGTCAGTGATAATGCCATTAGCAATAGATTCTTGCTTGTTTGTACATCACAACAGATCATGGTTAGGTAGTGGCCTGACAGATGCTTAAATGTAACATAGCACCTTTATATTGTCATCTTAAGGTAAAACAGTAAGTGACATTGTGGCATAACATAGTAGATTGAGTACAATGTTTTGCCAGGCATGTGGCACTTACATTAACCATAATCCTGTTATTAGGCAGGGTCACAATAGCATACCTAAATATGTGACAATGTACAACTCCAGCAAAGTTAGGCTTATGCTGCTGCATCCCCTGTGGTTGACGGCCTCAAACGCAATGTCTATAGGCACTCTGTGCAGTGAAGATGTGGATGTCTGTGCATACACAGAAAACTTGTTCAGCTCTGCAGTAATTAATTTGGCCTTGCAAGTCTACAATGGCTGTCAAGCAACCAGACAGTAATTTGATGTTGTGTGAAATGATGTGCGAACACAGAATTGTGTGCCAGTAACATAAATGTACAGTATGACATACCTAGGACATGTGGGAAGGAGAGACACATTGGCCAAAAGTGGCCATTGTAGTAGGCCTTACATCCATGTCATGCAGATATTCACCATTATGCTGTTGAAGGGCATGCTGCATGAATTGCTGCAAATTTTCACCTAACATGGATCACTGCCACTGTGGAGCTTGCTGGAGCAACCTTGGACATGTATGTCACCTGACATTGAACATTGTATTGTGACACAGCAGTTGTGCTCCTAATCGCCATGAGGTCAGTACCCTAGTGAAATCCTGCGAGGCTTGGAACACAAGACATAGTACATGCAAAAGTCAAATGATTGCCCTAGTTGCTAATCAGGGGATTTACCTGAAAAAAGGGTATGTCAAGCCGACAGAGCCGTGCATCATGTGGAACAACAGTGTGGATCAACAAACCAGTTGTGGCCTGCTTCTCATCTTGAGCTTGGTACTAACGTGTTGCTTCTGGTGAGAGTAAAAGAATAGGAGCTATGTATCCCAGCAGGGTGTGGCTTTGGTGAGACCTGAAGTAGTAGTAGTAGCCAGGCACCAGCAATTCAGGGCACTCCCCTCTTTTCAGCTGTCTTCATAAGGTAATTGTTTGTTTTCAGTATGCCACTGCTTGATTAGTGTCTAACTGCAGAATAACTTTGTAAATACTCATGTCTAACTGCAGAATAACTTTGTAAATACTCATGTCTAACTGCAGAATAACTTTGTAAATACTCATGTCTAATTGCAGAATAACTTTGTAAATACTCCATCCTTATTTTACAGGGTGTATGTATTAGTTTACTCACCAGTGTTTGCCTGTGTTCTGTACATACTCAGAAACCTTGGGTGACAATTTTCTTGTATAGACCGCCAAAGTCAAGTGCAGATGACCTAGAGGAATTCATACATTTCTTGCATGAAACACAGGAGGGAAGAATAATATTAGCTGGGGACATAAATTTACCAGAAACATACTAATAATACTGATTCAACAATGTTAGTAAGGAAATTATTCACAGCATATATTCAGGAACTACAATTGCTTCAGACTGTAAAAAAACCTACCAGGGGACGGAACATACTAGACATTGTTTGTGTTCCCAAAGAAACTACTATAACTTCAAGTGAAGTTTTACCACCATTGATGTGCAGTGATCATGGGGTTATACATGTTAATTTGTTGCTAGATAATTCTGCTAAACTGAGATCTAAGCCAGTGCACAGAAGGTTAATTACAGATTATATGGAAGCAAAACAGTCACTATATATAACTAACTGGAGTGAGGTATTCAGTGGAAAACTGCAGATGGAATGTGGAAAGTTTTGAAAGAGAAATTGTTTCAGTGCAAAAAGTAAAAATATGTTTAACATCATGATATAGGCATATAACATCAGAGGGATATATTTCCATAAGAACAAGATATCTGATTAAGGTGACAGACAAAAATATAAAAAATGGAAGAAAGTTTGAACTACAACTTTGAAAACTGAAATAAACAAGCTGGACAAGCAGATTAAGCATAGTGTGGGACAAGATCAAGAAAATTTTGAAGAAAATTTCTATAATATGTATATAAAGATATTGAGCATAATAGGAAACCTTTTTATAGATACATAAGGTGTGGAATTGATAATCTATATGTAGATTATAATTTTTTTTTCTCAGACACAACAGATTATAGATACATTTACAAAATCTTATGCAAAACAGTTTGGCTCCACAAAAGGGGTGATAAGTTGTTCGAGTGACATCAAGTTAACTCCAGATACTGGAATCAAATTAGATTATATTGAAAAAGAACTGCACAAACTGGATTCAAACAAAGCACGGGGAGGAGACGGAAATAGTAACATTGACCTGAGAACACTTCAGCAAGAACTTACAGTACCATTATATCAATTATTCACTAGGTAATATAAATATGGGGAGATTCCCCAGGATTGGAGACACGTACTTATTAAGCCTGTCTTTTTAGGATAAAGGGGAGTAAGACAAACCCAGAATCATATAGACCCTTAAGTCTACTTTCAAGTTGGGGAGAATAATGGAGAAGGTAATATTGGATAAGTTGCCAACAACTAACATGAAGTGAACTAGTAAGAATAAGAACCCACACAGTGAACTGCATCAACCTGCTTTATTACTGAACAAAAATAAAGTACTTAGCGCTTTCACCCAAACATCAGGGCATCATCAGAGTACAAAGAACTAACACAAGGCCATTCATATATATATATATATATATATATATATATATATATATATATATATATATATATATATATATATATATATATATATATATATATATATACACACAATCAATTGTCCTAATGATGAGTGATTAGGACAATTGATTGTGTATATATATGAATGGCCTTGTGTTAGTTCTTTGTACTCTGATGATGCCCTGATGTTTGGGTGAAAGCGCTAAGTACTTTATTTTTGTTCAGTAATAAAGCAGGTTGATGCAGTTCACTGTGTGGGTTCTTATTATTAATATTGGATAAGTTATTATCAGAACTGGATAGGTTGGGACTTGAATATACCAACATGCATATGTTGAAAACAGATCTATTACCACCTGTAACACGATGTTCAATGACAATATAATAACAGCCATGAATGAAAAATGGTGCTGTGATGCAATTTATATAGATTTAACTTCAGGATTTGACAGAGTCATACACAAAACACTGATCAATAAATTAGTACAACTAGGTATTGATGTACTCTTGATAAGATGTATAGCTGCATGGCTTACAAATAGGACATGGCAACTATTGTGCAGCAACTGGACAGATGAAATCCTTGGTTACAGTCAGTGTGTCCCACAGGGCTCTGTCCTAGGCCCTTACTTGTTTAGATTGTATCTTTCAGACCTAACTTTTTCATCTGAGGTGTTCTACCATCTGTATGCAGACGACCTGAAATTGGGTAAACTGATATCATGTGGTACAGATTAGGCATATCTGGAAAATAACTTGACTAAATTGACCATTTGGGCACAGGAGAATAATACACTGATAAATACATCAAAAACTAAGCATATAAGATTTGGGAGACATAAAGTGAAAGGTGAATATTTAATACAGCACACAGTGATTGAAACTGTAGACTCATTTAAGGATATGGGTATATGGGTAGATTCAGCTATAAATTTTTCTAATGATGTCAATCAATTGGTTAATGTTAATGATAGTTGTAGAATTATAGATTGTACAAAATGATTTATAAAGTCTAGGATATCAAAAATAATTAAGTTATTGTTTGTTGGTTACATTAGACCCAAACTTGAGTATGGAATAACAATATGGAAACCCTGTAAGAAAACAAGCATGAGTAAACTGGAAATAGTACAGCAAAAATATACCAAGGACATCCAGGGATGTGAAAATTTAAGTTATTATAAAAGACTAAAATATTGGAACTTGTACAGTGTCTCTCAGATATCTAAGAGGATATCTTATTCAGGTATATAGGGCATTTAGAGACAGCTACTTCTGGGAATGTTTGGGGTTATCAAAATGTACTAGAGAATCATCAGACAACCTATGTGGAAGATTCTATAGGAATAAGTGTACTAATTGGTTCTTTGACAGAGTAGCCGATGCATGGAACAGACTACCTAATTACATTAAAGCAAGTACTGGTTTAGATATTTTTAAGAACAGCCTGGACACTTATTATGGGAACAAGTGTTTTGGTATATTTGCAAGCTAGAAGGGCATTAATATCTGTGCTTGAAATATTTGTATGTATGTATGTATGTATGTAACCATTATGGAAGTAACTACAATACTGAGTTGCACACAGGACAACCAGCATGCAGTGATAAGCATTGTCCCTAGAAGTCTCAGTAGTCTGATATGTAAAGCCATGAAAAGAATTATCATGGAAATGATCATTAAAGATGTAGTACACCTACGGACACTGGACCAAACCCACTTTGGTTTTGTCAAAGGCAGATCATGCCTACCCTACCTGTTTGATCTCATTGAGTGGTAAAAAAAGCAACGAATGAGGGAAAAATGATTCACTGCACCTACCATGGCCTGACAAGGCATTTGTCACTGTTAGGCCATCACCCATTGTTGACAAACTGTAGAAGTTACTTACAAACTAGTATGTCAGCTGGTGGATAGTCAAGTGGCTGACAGATATTATCCAGGGCAATAACATTGGGGACACCACCACTACAATAAGGCCAGTCACCAGTGAACTAACTCACAAATCATTCCTGGGACTGCTCCTTCTGGGTGTTTACTTCTCTGCAGTCATGGCCACTGTCATTGGCCTCTGAATGACTGAATTTGCAGAAGATTGCAAATTAGGAGCTGTCATTGAATCCCACTCTGACTCAGCAGTTATCCAGGATGAACTGACACAAACATTCAGTTGTTGTCAGAGCCACTGACTAACAGTAAATGCCAAGCAATGCACAATGCTATCCCTTAGGAAGTCATTCACCCCTGGTAACTAATGTATTGACTGCCCACATCCAATGGTTGAGCCAGTTGTCAGGGACTTATGGACACATAGATTGTGATCTAGACTCTGACTGTCACGGGTCAGTAATATTTGAAGATGCATCCCATGTTGCACAACCTATAAACAAAGGTATGGCATGTAAATCCAAGACAGTCATTGTTCCACTGTATTTAGCATTTGCCACACCTATTGTTGAGTGCAATGCCATCTTTGGTATGTAACTAACCAGGCATATTCGACAACTGTCACATTCACAGAGGTTCCACAATAAACCAATACACAGTGTACATAACATGTCCTATGCAGACTGCATCAAGCCCGTAACTGTATATTCTGTCTCTGACATGCTGCGGAGGGGAGGTATATGCCTGCTATGCAGGGAGGTGTCAGATCCCACTGTGTATCTCCTGCATATACAAGAACAGACTAGCACAATAATTATCTGTCCTACACACCTACACCTTGACTCTGGTATAAATAGGACATGCTGGAGAGACAGATATGTAGCCCAGACGCTACACCCAATATGTAACAGGCACCCCATGCATGTGAAGCACAGTTCTGCCCTAACACAAATCATGTGCAAGTTACACGACAGGATGGGGAGCACAACAATGATAACTGCTTTAGGACAAATGTCTCTAATGGACACAGAGAAATTGTATGTGGTTCACCTTGCACATCCAGACTTGTCCATGTGTCAGCTCCCAAAACCCTGCTTACACTTATCAAGGGTGTCAGACCTTGCCCGAGTTTAGGGATCCATGTTTTTGTTAGCCTATTATACACATATGAACCTGTGGAGCCATGCAACTATACTGATTTACCTTTCTGATGACATTTTTCTTCTGTGCTGTTATTCCATCCTGTGCTTTGACTTTCATGGGTTTATTGTAGATGTTAACCCAAAGGTGTGTCCTACACAGTCCTGAAAGTGAAATGTAAACAGTGCCATGAAATACCTTTCATTGTGTAACTACACAGCCATTACAACAGCATCCAACATAAAGTACACAACATAATGTGGTTTACTCATTACAAATGGCAGTGTACAATATTTGTGACTGACCCGTACAGGTAGCAGGTTCGAAGGCAACAATGGATGAAACAAAAGTACATTATTTTAGATAGTCACCCTATGCATCAGACAGGTTGCTTCATTTCCTTGCATTGATGACAATGATGACAGGGATGTGGCACAGGTATCATCACTTGCACAGGGTGCTGTATGGGGGTGCAGGAGGCCTGGGCTGACCCAATAGCTTGGCAAGCATGTGTGTGAGTCAGAAAGTGGAGCAGACAAGACGGCCCATGTACATGTGGCGTGTGTCTGTAGGTGACCTGAATGTGACAGTAGTGTGTGAAGGTCTACATGAACACAGCCAAGCTTACTGCTAGCCCTACATGAATGCATGTTGTACAGCTTTGAGCTGTGCATGAAAGAGTTGGCAATTCATCACCTCTGCCCTTGAACATGAGAACTGGCTCTGCCAGGAGTTGCACTAGCAACTCCATGCCCAAGGTCAGATGCTAGGCTACTACCTGAGGGTGACTGCTGTCTGATGGAACTGTGTACTTACCAGCACCACTCAGGACCATGAACCCATGGCCTGCCATGTCTTGGTGCAGACAGCACACTCCCCCCTGGAGTGCTGGATGTACTGCCACTATGGGAGTATGATTGTGTATGGCCACATGGACTCTCAACAGATATAGATGCTGACTTATGTCCATGAGTCCAACGCTCAACTTCAGCCAGATGTTCCATCACAGACAATGTGTGTTCCAGGGCAGACAGTGTGCAATCTGTCTCAGACCAATGTCTTTCCACTGCATCAGCCAACCAATCCAGGGTATCAGAAACACAGTGGAGGCAGTCACAGATGTCAGACTGTGCTGCTTCCATAACCCTGAGCATTTAACTGAAGTTCATTTCAGAATGTGCCTGTGCCTCCATGATGGCCCTAAACATATGCCAATTGACATGTGATGAGACACCTGCAAAAGGTGGTGTAGGAACAGCAGGCCTCCTATGAGCACCCCATATCAATCCACCTGTATGAAACCTCACCAACTGTTTGGCTATGGCCAGTGTCAGCACTCACTACTACCACAGTAGCCAGACTTCCCTGTTCAGTGCCCCCACCCTCTGACTGTCCAATATCTGTGGCCCCAGGGGACTGGGTATGCATAGGCATACTGACTGTGCATGGTGATAATGAGGGCACAAGAGGGATGTCACCCTCTATGACAGATTCAGCTCCTGCAACCCCAACCTGTGCCTCACTTTAACTACCATCATTAGCAGAGTCTGAAGAGACACTGACTTCAGGCTGTGAAGGGGACAAAGGCCAACATTCCAGGTCACTTGTGATATAAAAGGGAAAGCATCACATTAATACCTGTACTAGTATGCTCTACAGTACTATGTTTCAATATATGTTAAGTTGTATACACTGCTGTCACTATTACAGACTTGTACAACCCACAATCTGAGATAGTAGGATATGAAGTCATTAATTTCTAACCCAAACTTGTAAGTATTTCAGAATAACAACTCTTTATACTGGACTCTCATGAGCAACACAAATTATGTACACTGCTGACATTCTGCAGAACTCTGCACAGTTTACAGGTATAGCCATCTGAAATGTCCTGTCAATACTGTGAAATCAATCAGTGTGGTCACACCTACAAGGCCTAGGTATGACAACAGTGTGTACAATTAGAACATATCTCCACATTTTTCAATCATGCAGACAGTACATCTATCCAGCCAGCATGTCTGGGATGACACTTTAGCTAATACCTTGAAGTAAATCTACATCTATGACAAAAATGTTTTGTGCTTACCAGAGGCTGGGCATGGCCTCTTCCTATTCCTGATGGTCCTGAAAAACATTTGAGGAAGAGGTAATGTAAACAGCACCACATGTTATAGTATAACACTGGTACTACATCCAGATATACACTATTTACAGTAGCTGCTCTGTTAACAGGTATGTGGGTCACAATCTCAGCATGAGCTTAAAAAGGCAGGTAACCTACCTCCCCCACTCCTTAAAACACCTGACACCCATGTAAAACTATGTACACCCTGACTTGCTAAATGCTACAGTATTCCAATCCTGATTCAACTAAACATACCTGGATGCTCCTTTTGGGTGGAAATGATGGAACCCACATCCATGGCATATGGTGTGATGTAAGCATGGGACCTGTCCTGTGTTGCAAGGTTCACCAGGAATTGCTCAGTGGCTGACAGAGGTTGTTCCACTGCAGGCCCACCATCAGTGACCTGACAATGCCTGGCCATGTCTACTGCTCATCTTGGTGCGGAGTGGCTCATGTCTGTGGCACGGTCTTGCACCTCCTCATATGTGCGATTCTGATGATCCACAGAATGTACATTATGGACCAGATCATCCCACGAGGCTTGTCACTCTTGCCTATTTGCCCTCCCTCTGGACAGCAGGACTTGGTAGTGTTGTCTTAATGCTGCAATTATGAGGTCATTTTCTTCATCAATGAAAGGTGGGTGATGTCTGGCATGTATGTTATCAACTGAAATACAAAAGAATGAGAACACATCAGGATCACATACGTAGGCATACAGTATGTACAGATACAGCAATTAAGGAAGACTATCAGTATTCCCCACTTGATTACACATCTCATATGCACCAGTGTGCCAAACATACAAAAGGTGTGGAAGCCACTAGGTTAATGGTAATAGTGACCTACACCTGCTTGTGCCATGACAGATACTCACATATGAGTAGACACTCAAGACAGGAGTCCACTTGTAGTGTGGCCCATAGCAGGAAAGCCCCTCATTACATATGTAGAAAGTTCAATGCCAAAACATAGCTGTGTAGTATTACAGCTGCCAATAAAGGCAGTATCCAGGAGACCTGTGTTCCTAGTAAACACACAGCATTAAACCCTTGCTGTACTCTATATCCACTACAGGTGTTACACAGCTGTAGATCAATGGCATGTCATATGTACAGTTCTAAGAAAGGCTTACTGATGCAATCCCAATTCCGCCTAATTATATTAAAACATATGCATCATGTTGAAAACAAAATGGTTGTATACCTGATGGAGTACAATACTCCTCTTTTGAAAGATACAGATATATATGTGTTGTGACAGTGTGTTCTCCATAGAAAGTAATTCTCATATACAATGGTTTCCCTAGGTAGGAGTTTGCCTTTTTAAGATGGTTCTCATTAGCCGGTGATTGCCTCTGAACCAAGCTGTGGTTCAGGAATGCTAACTGAAGTATACACAGATGATTTGCATTGTAATCAAGCAATCCCATGTAACTAATGAAGTAGTTGTAAGGCCTCAATGTAGAATCCTTCCCTTTTCACATATGATGGGGTGGAAATACTGGGGTAGAGATATTACATCAGCGCAGAGAGCATGTTTGCCATAGATAATTATTATATACACATGTGTGTGCTACAGGCTGCAGCTGCTGCTGCTACCACAGGCAATAAGCACAGTGAGAAAGGCTGGAGAATGTGAAGGACAACAACACTTATGAGTAATGGTGTGACCAATGGCAGCCTTGGAGTACAGCCAGAGGCTGATTGAGGGAACCCATCCCACAGGAAATTGAGGTATGTATTGAGGTATGTGTTTAAGGTACGTATGTTAGCCAAATGTATCATTAACAGAGTAAAAGGCAACATGTTTGTTGTGTCCTTGAACAAGGTAGGGGGTACATTTACCATTATGTCAACCATCTGGACAACAGCCAAGCCATGTGTTATGTTATGGTAGTCTTCTGGAATGTGTGTGCTGGCAACCCTTGTTGCTAGCATGACCTCCATATGTGTATGTTACTTGGGCAGCTGTGTTTATCTGTAGTATCAGTAGCAAAGCATTGTGTACTGCAGTCTAATATTACTGTGCCTCATTTGTATTACATAACTTAAAATCCTCTGTGAATGCATAGTAATGCATAACCTGACACTCTATGTACTTTCTAGTGTTGTAACAGGAATATGTTAACTGTGTTCCTATCTGCAGGCCTTTGACTTCCATCATTGAAAAGCAGATTTTCCATCTCAAATGCTTTGGGTAGATCAACAGGTGATGAGGCAGTCATTCATATTAGAATTCACAATGGTGATGTACACATACATATATTTTAAATGCTAGACACCACAGGATGTGAACCCATGACCATGTGTACCAACAAAGTTAATGTTTTCAAAGCATTTAACAGAATGAACTACTAACTCACTATTGTGCCAGTTGTATTTTTCAACATATAATTGCACACATAAATGCTGTTACATACCTCATTTACATCCATGATTCTGAGTATGGCTGTATAGGGATGCATTTCTCCATCAGAGACCCAGTTTAACGCATATTTTTCCATTAATGTTTTAGCAGGTGTATTTTTAAATGTTGCAGATATAATTGCACAGTTACCTGCTGTTAGAGACCTCACTTGCATCCATTATTATGTGTCTGCCTTTACAGTGATGTATTCCTATACCAGAGTCCAAGTTACATTCCCATTTTTCTATTATTGTTTTATCAAATGTGCTCAACGAGATGCAATGCGCAGTATTGCTTAAAAATGCTTAATGATGGGAAAATGGCAAGTATTATGTTTTTCTTAAAACACCTGTGTTAGTTAACAGCTGTGTGGCTTGGTGGTTGATGCACTGGTCTGCACGTGTGATGGTCCTGGGTTTGAAATAGGGTGCAGGTGTACATTTTGAATGTGATTAATATTATTTCACACACATATACATCAGTATAGTACCATTTAGCTAAACTTAGCAATGCGTGGTGCACAACATTGTCCAAAAAATCTTTAAAGAAATGAAAAATGGGGAGATAGAAAAGTGGTGAAATGGGGTGCAAGCAGGGGGGAAAAACAGTGAAAGGCAAGCAGGTATGTGCAGGAAGGGTGTGGAAAGAACTATAACTAGAGAGCTATGTATGGGACGATTTTTTTTGGAGGACAGGTACCCCTTTTTTTAAGATGAGAGTGGAATGCTGGGGAAGGGACATAGGTACTTGTGGAAAAGGTAAGTTGGGAAGGTGAGGAAGCTTTTGCAGACAGACAAGACAGCAGACAGGGTTGGTGTGTGACACAAGAGGGGGGTGAACACCTTGGTTAGGGAAGGTGTTGTGGAATCCCAGTCCCATGAATGTCAGACACGGTAGCAGTGTGACTCACATCCTCACCCATGGGACTGTCAGCACTGCATCTTCACTGCTCCTGGGGAGGCAGTGGTTGACACCGGTGCCTGAAGCGAGACTGCACCACCATGACAGACAGCATGCTCTCCATCCAGCATAGGCGTGTAGACAGAATTTGGTGCAGCAGCCCATGCACCATGCCTGGCAGTTCCACATGGGTGACAAAATCACCCCTCTACTTCCACTCCTAGAAGGGGGACCACCCCCAGTCTATGAGGCAGAAGTACCTGATGGCCCATGTAGTGCAGGAGCAGCAGAGGGGGCATCATCAGGCTGCATCACAGATGTGCTGGGCCTTGGTGCCTGGCCCTGGGGAGCCAAGGTAGGTGGATCTCCTGGAACCAACCTACCTTGTCGTGCTGTAGTAAATTAAATATAAACATACAAACAACAAAACAGAATAAGAGGAGGTAAAACAAGTGGCAAAGATCCAGATTAAAAATTTTATTATAAAAATAGGTACACATTCGTTAGCACTTTCACACTATTCTCTATTGCTTCATCAGATATTTATCCACCCACTACTCCTTCACATTTAAATAGTGTGACTCATCACTTTAATTAAAAATCAACCCCATTTAAACTTTAAAAACGGTTATAAATATGAAGACATAGGTTCATAGGTTCATAGGTTCATAGGTTCATAGGTAGATTCTAGGCTATCAGCCCAAGGACCTAAGTAAGCCTAGCCAACAAGGTTCCCTGGCTTATGCCACCCAAGAAAGTTAATTTCCTGTGCCGCTATTGAGCAGAGCCACAGAAGTGATCCCCGGGGTGTATTTCCTATTTTCCATCCACTCATCGAGATTTTTCTTGAAGAGTGCTAATGAGGAACTTTGCTTGACATAGATGGGTAGCTTGTTCCAGAGTATAGGAAGTCTCTGGGACAGGAATTTATCCCTCCAACATGTCCTGTTTATTGTGGTGACAAGGTTTAGGTCCCTAGAGCATGTAGCTCGGAGGGATTGGGATTTCCTTAGGTGTAGCATGTCCAACAGCTCTGGGTTTAACATAGCTTTATATGCTAGGCAGAGATCTCCTTGGAGTAGGTGATATGCTACAGAGTAAAGCTGGAGTTTTTTGACATGGTCAGTGTAGGACATCTGTTTAAGGCCAGTAATCCTCTTTGTGAGGTACTTCTGTGGCCTTTCCAGCTTCTGCAGATGTCTTGTGAGGTACATTCCAAAAGGAGGGTTTTACTCTATAATGGGTCTAATGAGTGCTGAGTAGAGGGGAACAATGACCTCTTTTTTCTTGGATGAGAACCCTTTTGTGATGAGGTGTGCCACATAGAAGGATTTTCTGACTACTGTGGCGATGTGATTATCAAAGGAGCAATTACTGTCCACCTGGGTCCCAAGGTCTCATATCACACATTCAGCATTAAGTAGACTGACGTTTATGTGGTAGTTTATGGGTACAGAGTTTTTACCAAAGGGGATAACAGTGCACTTTTTGGCATTGAGCTTGAGGCCATGCCTCTGACACCAGGCATCTGTCCCAGTGACGCCCTTCTGTAGGATGTCCACATCATTTGGGGACTCAACTATGGCTCCTAGTTTGCAGTCATCTGTGAACTTCATTAGCCAGAGGACTTCTGTGTTAGCCTGTACTTCAGAGAAGTAGATACCAAACAGGAGAGGTCTCAGGACTGAACCCTGTGATACTCCACTTGTCACTGGTTTGAAGTCAGATTTGGAGTCTGCATCTTTTACAGTGTAGGTTCTGTCAGTGAGCCAGTTGGCAACCCATCTTGTGATGTAGGGATTTATACCTAGTTTAGTGAGTCTAGCTATAATTCCAGAGTGGGGGATGGTGTTAAAAGCCTTGGTGAGGTCAAGATAGGCTGTGTGAACCACCTTACCCTTATCTATGGCTTTGGTGACTGCCTCAAAGAAGTCGATCAAGTTCAGAAGGCATGATCTGCCTTTCACAAACCTGAACTGGATAGGGACCAGAGTTTGGTGGCTACCAATATCTTTGTTTATGAGTTCCATGATGATACATTCCATGGCCTTGCAGACCAGGCTCATCAGGCTAATATGGCGATAGTTCCCAGGATCAGTGGTGGCTCCCCTTTGTGGAGTGGGATAACTGTTGCTGTGTGCCATTCAGTGGGCACAAAGCCTGACGTGAGACTATGATTGAACATGGTGCTTAGGTGGGGAGTCAATTTGTTCTGAAGTTCATGTAAAATGCAGCCTGGGATGTTGTCCAGTCCCATGGATGCAGTGTTTTTGGTTTTAGAGAGTGCAGCTTTTACCTGCATAGATGTGATTACAGGGACTCTGCATTCTTCCTGTATAGATATGGGCCCTTTAGGGGGTGTGAGGGGGGTAAAGTTAGCACTGAACCTATCTGTCAGGATGTTGGCAATATCAGTTGGTTCTGTAATTTTTGTGTCATTGTGCTGTAACTCAGAGCAGATCTGGGTGTTGCCATTGAGATTCTTGACATAGCTATAGAATGCTTTGCGGTTGCCCTTAGAATCAGTGGCAATTTTGTTTTCGTAGATAGCTTTGGAGGATCTTATAAGGGATCTCAGCTTCTTACTGAGGCTGACCAGGGAGCTCCTCCACTCATGGGATTATACTGTTTTTTGCAACAGTTTCATCCTTCTGTTGTAGAGTTTGTTTATGGCAGGCTGGCTTCCTTTTTTTGGAGGATAGCATCTTGGTTCTGTTCGGGATAGCACGATCCATGCACTCGTGTAAGTGCTTATAGAGTGCATTTGTGTAGGATTCAGCAGTCGTAACTGTATTGTCCATCTGCATGGGTGTCATGACGTTCACCACTTCTGTCTTAAGAAGCATGAAGTTGGCTTTGGAGAAATTTTTTACCATGGTTTCCTTAATGGTGGGTGGGGGCAGGATGCAGATATCTAGGGTGATTAGCTTGTGGTCAGATCTGACCAACAAGGAGTTGATTTCAGGTGTGGAACACTGGTCACTCATGTTGGTAATGACTAGGTCTAGGATATTGTTGCCCCTGGTGGGGGTGTGGATAAGTTGATCCAGAGCATTGGAATTTATGAATTCCAGAAAGTGTTGAGTGAAGGAGTTGGTACATGAGTAGTTTTCCCAGTTAATGGTGGGGTAGTTGAAATCACCCATTATTAGGGTGTTTGGTTGAACCCTAATATTTTCCATTATATCAAGAAAAGAGGAGTGGGAATACTGGAGCATGGTGGGTGATCTGTAGCAAGCTACAATTTGGATTGCGGTTTTGCCCAGAGTTAGTTGCACTTGGATAACCTTGGATGCATTATGCTGCGCAACTAGCCTGGAGGTGTGGATATCCTTAATGAATATGGACACACCTCCACCTTTGGTGTTCTTGTCCAGGTTAGATGGCCGAAAATTGTGGTATGAGTTATAGCCTGGTAATGCAGAGGTGCTCTCTAGAGCCTTGAACCAGGGCTCAGTCAGTGCACAGATATCGATGTTCTCCATTTCAAGGAGTGCCTTGAGTAAGTGCATTTTGAGATTTAGACTTCTAGCATTGAGTAGCATTACCCTTAGTTTTTCTTGCCTGTTCCTGTTACAGTGGTGAATTTGTCATTTGAACCTTGACTAAAAAAGGCACTATAGTGGCGGCAAGAGCCTTTGCCAGTATCCAGAATCCCAGGGGCGACAGGTGCAGGCCATCTCTGGCAAAGCATCGTGGTCTGTCGACCATGTCGTCTCAGACAGACAGATACTGGATCCCCTTAGAATAACACCAGAAGCTTAGCCAATTGTTGAAGTCAATCATTTTGTCCTTGTACTGCGGTATCATTCCGGATGATGGCAGGATGCTACTCATGGCTAGGGTCATACCTGCCTGTGCTACAAGATCAGAGAGCTCTTCCATGTCTCTTTTCATGTAGTCCAGGGAGGTACTTCTCAGGTCATTCACACCAACATGGACAATGACAGAGTCATATTTGTACTTGTTGTGCAGTGACCTGAGTCCATGGGTTATGTGCCAGATCCTGGCACCTGACAGGCAGCTGACAGTAACCTTCTCCTTGTTTAGCCTGGTGAGTGGGACATCAGTGTGCCTGACTATAGAGTTACTTATGACTAGTGTGTTGGGTATGTTGGTTTGCCTTATGGGCTGTGGTTTATTTCCACACTGAGTCTGTGGGCTATGTGTCATTTGGGTTGTTTTGGGGGGGTGGAGGTTGCTTGCTTTTCTTCTTTGGAGGTCTTTGTTGCTTGAGCAGATTATTATTGAGAGCCTCTACAAATATCTTTATGTTTCTATGTGTGGATTCTGGTGGTGTAGGTTTAGTGGGACTATGTGATGAGTGTGGTGTGGTGCAAGTGTTTGCATTCTCCTCTTGACTGTCAAGTTCAGTCTTGGTTGGAGAGAGCTTTACCTCCAGTTTGGCTAGATAAGTGCATCTCTCACAGGTTGTGGTGTTGGGTGGTAGGAGGAGAGGGCTGTCTGTATACATAATAAAAACTCTAAAAATAACATATATAATAAAAAACGCATACAGTGAATTAAGTGAATTAATATGGAATACACAAGCAGTGAATACAGGAATAGTGAGCGCTTTATTTGAAAACATTAGTTATGAAAGCACCATCACCTTTTAAAAGTTATTGACTAATGTTACTTCAACTCTGGCATGTACATCATGGATAGCTATGTAAGACTTTGTTTCCTTACTCATATACCCTCTTCATTTATTGAGTGCAACCTGCAGCATATTTCAGGCAATGAGCAGACCAGAACAGTGACTCTTAAGCTGGGTAGACCCCAACATTAACTGATGTTTGGAAGATGCTACACAGTACTACATGCTTACTTGCTTTACCATTTCAGGTAGGCAGTGACACATTAGTAAAGATGTAAGACATCCCAGGTATGTCATACTTGACTGTTAAGACTGCAAACTCTGTAATTAATTTATTCTGTAATTACGTTATGCATTACGTTATTAGTTTGATGTTTTACTACTTAACACACGATTGCCTTATCCTGACCAAGCACCCTGCATGGGACTGGACATTGCAAGCCTTCTCTTCTGCAGCTGTATAAGAGAAGCAAACCATTATGCATACCAGTTTTGCACAGATTCAGCTTGTAAATTTATACATTACTGGCAAACATACATATCTGTGGGGTGTGCCCATCCCTAGCTTCTTGGACCCAGGTGTCCAAGGCTCCCCTCTTCCTATGTCTCAGGTGGTCATAGTGGTGACAACACTGCTCACCAGTGTGGGGGATACCTGTAGCACTGGATAGTTCCCTGACCAAATGACCCCAAGTCTTAGACTTACACTCTGAGACCTGGTGGTTGCTCTCTAGCAGCCGGGGTTCTTAACCAGGAGTCCAACAGAAACTCTGGACTCCTGTACATCCCACTTTTGTCATGAAAGTGCACTTCTTCACCTACAGCACCAGACATAGCCACAACTAAGTTAAGACTCCAAAGAATGATATAAAATTCCCACCTATTGGCTTTTAAAGAGGCAGCATTCCCGCTCTTGCATGTCATGTTGTAACTTTCAATAAAGCTCTGCACTTCTTAGCATGATGCAAACTCACACAAACCATGTGTAAGTGAAGCTTAGCAATTCCCAAATGGGAATAGACCATTGACCATGTTTAAGAGCTGCTTAGCATCATGCAACTTTTTTAAATGTAACAATTTTTTAATTTTAAACTAAACAGATGTTTCAGTCACCTAACACATTTTCACAGGATATGTGTAAATTCTATGACATCTCAGGACTCAAACCTGGGACCTACTACACTGCAGGTCATGACTCAACCTATCTAGCCACTGGGTTAGTGAAGGAGACTTGTACATCTTCACATATACTACAAAGGTGCCTGTAAGCATAGTGCAGCTTTGCTGCATGGATTTGCGCATTGCTAAGCACTGCAGGACAACAACAATTGAATGCATCCCATTTCTATTTTTAGGTGTCTGACAGATGTCTGCTGTATATATATATATATATATATATATATATATATATATATATATATATATATATATATATATATTAGTGCAGCTAAGCATCGCTATGCAATGCACTGCACTGTGCAAATACGCATGTGAAAAAAAAAATTAAAATTGAATGCATCTGGTTTCTATTTTTAGATGTGTAGCAGATGTTTATTGTATATGCAAGCAAAGCTAAGCATACCATGCAAACAAGCACATAAACATAAAAAAAAATTAAAACAAAATTGCAATTTCATGAGGTAAAATCTGTTGCTTACCTTTTGGTTCAGGTTAAATGGGTTGAATGGCATTGTGCTGTGCTTACCAATTGTCCAGAGTTTTTCTGGATAGTCCACAAGTACAGGATAGCGTCTACAGTGTTGCTTACATGGACTCAATATCAATGTTACTGTGATCTTACTTGGCAGCGCACCATAATTAATATGTATGGTGCACTGCTGAGGAGGAAATGTGGCTGTGTACATAGATACATTCCATGTAGGCACTTCACAGAGCCTACATGGATTTTATAAAATCCTGGGGAGAATCATAGCCAGCATTTGATCTTGATTGTGTAGTTGGGGTGCATGATATTATGTAGTTTTTAGTTGCATAGAGTTATTAAATATTTTGTGATTCAATATTAAGAGTTCTCAGAGTTCTCAGTGTTTTGTGCTTTTGATGCTTTCTTGAGATATTTTGAGCTTTGATATTTCATGACATATTCATATTCAAATATACAGATAGATAGATAGATACATAGTGTGTATGTGTGTGTGTGTAATGAAAGGAATTAGGTAAAACAATAAAGTAAAGTAAATGCGAGTACTATAATGACATAAATTACTAGACAATAACACATATTTATAAATAAAATATTTACACATTTGTAAATGCCAACAGCTAAAACAGTCAATGCAAACTACACTGGATATTTGAACAGAAAGTCTGATAAATGATTTTAGAAAATGTTTGTAGCCTGCCAGTGTTAGAGACTTACTTAGCCAAATAGGTAGTAGGTTCTAGAGATGACATCCATGATTTACAAAAGCCTGATTCAAAGATATCTGATATCAAGGTTGTGGTACTATTAGCTGTCTCTAGAGATTGGATCAGGTCTGCTGTATCAGGTCAAATGATCCTGCAGGTATAAGGGGACCCAAGCCATGCATGGCAAGATGAACTAGTAGAAGAACATTATAGACAATACCTTGTTTTATGGACAGCCAGTGTCGTCTCCACAGAACCAGCATAATATGCTAGCACCTACACACCTAAGTAAGTAGCTAGACTGCAGTTATCTGCTAGCTCCAGATGATAAAGTTCTGTTCATGGAAGTCAGATGCAAAATTCAGTTAAAAAGAGACAAAAGCACATCTTCTTGAATATCTTTATGGACACCTTCACCACTATTCATTGTGGTAGTATATTCAAAGGCTTCACAACCCTTGTTTAAAAGCATTTTTAGATATCTGGGGAGTAACTGGTCCTTACTATTTTCTGCCTTTGTTTTTCATGATGTTCTTCTGCATTTCCCTGCAGTAAAACGTATCAGAGTGCCAGGTACAATGGCACAAGACATGTACTCATAGCTGCTGATATTGTGACTAATAATTTATGGCACACAAAATGGGATGCAAATGTGTACCATGCCTTTCAAGTGTACCTCATTATGAGGAACATACCGCACCTGGGGTCTTAAAAAGTTCATGTTCCTCAAAGTTCCACATTGAAAGGGTTTGTCACACTTTCAGTGTTAGCAAATAATTTTTTAACAGATATCCAGGGTAAATATAAATGAATTGTATTAATTCATTAAAAGGTCTTTTAAATAAGTAAAACCAGTATATTTTAACCATCCTATGACCTTCCAAGTTAAAGCCATTAGTATGTGTTGCACATTCTGCCCATTTGTTCCACATTATGAGGGTTAGTGTTATTCAGTTTGGAAATGGAAGGTTGAGAGCTGTGATGTGTACCACCAAATCATGCTTCTGCAAGACTACAACACTGTAGATTATACAATTCATGCGTATCTTTCATATAGCTGTGAGTTACACTGCAGAGTTATTATATTTTCTTTCATGATTTCTGAGACTTTGTTGCTAACACACATGCTGGTGATCTATCTCCTCTATCATATCTTATTTTGTGTATCCATGTAGAGAGTGTTTGATACCGATCCAAGTTCGTCTGTGTGGAGTGCAAGCTACTGTTCTAGTGTGCATTTATCTAAAACCAGTGAACCAATGAAATGTCAACAGCATTATCATTGACACATTCATGTTGAGAAACAATATTTACAATTTTTCCCAAAGCTCTGTGTAATAACGCTGGAGCATGCAAATTTTAAAACATGTTTTTTATTCCAACTCCAAGATTGTAGTCTATGGGAAAAAGGGTATATTTACCAAAACCGGAGATTGTCAATCTCAAATACTTGTCAACCATCTGCTTTGTTGTCCAAAGTGTGTCCCCTTACCATGGCTTGGTTCCTGTGTTTGCATTTCCTATGTAAATTTCAAAAGCAACCAATGTATCATGGATGGACAACACATCTTAATCTGTTAAATAACACATGACTTTAGAAAAATATTGTATCACATTTACTAAGACTGTGTGTGTAGGTGTATAGTGTATATTGCATGTGTCTGTGTACTGTGCTGCTCCTTCATGTATGTCCCCATCCTACCCTGGATGGACATGCTGCATACTATATCAGACTACATTATTTCATCAGATGGTATTTTACATGTGTCATGCATAATACATGGTACTTTTCTCACAGTATCCCTTTCTCATGTTGAGCCCCAGATAACTGATGTTCAGAACTTTGGTTGCTGGGTTGGTTAAGTTAACTCACAGAAAAGTGAGTAGGTAAGAGTTATGTTTTGTCTGACTTTGTGTAAGCTCAGAGTTAATATGAATATAAATAATACTGGGTGTTGAGGGTTGCTCTCACATCAGGATAGCCAAAAAAATGTCTTCCTGTATTTTACGACCTTGCAACCTTGGAACTTTCATTGTTTTGAGCTGTGACCTCTTAAAGTTATAGAGGGTTTTGGGCTAATTAATTATGTGTTGACTAAACAAGATGAGAACCCTCATGGTTTATGACCTGTCAAAGCACAATATTATGACTCATGGTTTATAGAAAGATAAATTGCAAAAACTGTGCATTAAATAGCGTATAAAATTTTTTACAACTCTGTATATATAACCAATTATTTTTCTCTAAACAATATCTTGCAAGAAGATGATCCATACTATATAATTCATTCCCATTTAAAAATTGATGCCAGAATATTAAATTTACATCTTTAAGTTCTATCATTTTACTTATATTAAATGTCTCTAAACAACCATTAGTATTAGGTAGAGGGAATAATAGCAACAATAAATCCTTAATTATATAATTTGAATTCATGAATCTTTTAAATGTATGAATAATGTAGTCTGTAAAAGGAGAAGAAATTAAATTTTTCCTGTAATTCATACACATATCTTTTAAAATCCAATTAAATTTATTTATTCCAAATTGCAAGTGGACATAACATATCTATTGCTTGCAAATAAACTTTCATGGATGGACTTCCAATTAGATTGATATGAATCTGTATAAAATGGTCAAGTTTTATAGTAGGAATATTCTAAAGGGAGAGTTAATGTGTGACTGTAAACGCAGGTATGACTGCTGATTCCTAGCTATATAAACAGTTATCCTACTCATAGTAAATTTTAATATGGTTACTTATTTCCCATCTGAGGAGGAGACTGTGGAAGCATGGTATATTTGTTGAAAACAGTATCAGAACGCAATGTTTTATAATATTAATTTTGCATCTGCTGGTATGATGTACTAGAGTAAAAATATTAAATTATATTGAGTTCCTGTAGTAATCTGCTGCATGTCACTGAAATAACTGCAGTAAGAGATTTCTGCATTACCGTGTCTCCTTGTGCAGGTCTGCATTTCTTTTGATTGTTAGACAGTACATCTGTTGTTAAATTTAAAATGCTTTATGTTTAAAATTGTCTGTACTAATGCAATAAACAGGTACTCCTGTAAAAGAAAATAACACTATAAAACAAAAAAATATTGTTTTTTTTTTTGCAGGAGAAGCCCCCTTGCCCCTGTAACCCTTCATTTGGGCCTACATACATCCCTAAGTTATATGTACCATCTCCATGGTCACACCATAGAGGTAAAGGACAAAAAAAGCTTGCCACCTCACAAAATATAATAAATTGTGACAAAACTCACATGAATATCAAGTCAGCCCTGAAATGGAGAGAAGCCATTACTCAAAGTAGATCCATTTTTAAAACATTTGCATATGATGGCAAATGCAGCCATTCTTGCTCTTTGACTTATGGATTGTGTTACATGTCTGCCTTTTCCAAGACTTATGTATGAGGGCAACAACTTTGCAAAATCAGTTCATTGTGCTTGGAGGATATTGCAGAAAGTGTTTTGGTCATGTTCTAAGGCAAGTCTATGAAACAAACCTTTGGTGTTGGATATAACATCCTTACCTTACACAATACCAAATTATATAGTTTTGATGGAAAAAATGTATTTTATTTTGTTAATAAGAATGTTCACCTGAATTTCTTTCTCATAGCTGAAAGGCTCTGCCATGACATCATGAAAGACTCAACCCATGATGCCTCACTACCTAAATATATGTATAAGCTACATTTCCTTTATAAATGCATCAGTAGTGGCTTTTACTTCCTAGTTCTTGCAGGAGGAATACCTTACATTTAAAATTAACACACAGTGATGTAGTAGTGAAACCACAGTGTAAGTAAGACGTTTTTCACCTAAAAAAAGTGAATTATTTTTCTTACCCATACTGCTTTGCAATCACATGTAAATCACTGTCTAGTACCTACCATGGTATCAGTTTGTGGGTATAGCTATACAGAAGCAAGCAACACACTCTTACCTTCATTTCTTTCAAAATCACTTACAACTTTATCATGGGGAGTATAACAAAAAATTAAATTAATTGTTAAAACAAGAAAACTGCCAAAAATGACTAATACACTTTAAATATGACAGCGTGAGAGTATGCTATGCTGTTCTCACTGAGTCTTAGATAAGGACTGCTTAGACTATCATAGCTGTCCCTGTAACTACGTATTTTATTAGCTGCAGATCATGCTTAACCAAAAGCCATTTTTCTTTAATCCTTCATAAGAATTACCTAATACTTGTCCCGTGCATATCTGAAGTTTTATACTCATTCTGACCGTAATATTTCTTCACGATAGTAGTTCCAACTATCCATCACCCTTCCTGTGAAATAATTCTTCATTATATGTCCCTTTATCATTAACCCTGTATCCTTATCTTTTGCATCACATTTTTCTAAATTATGACACATGTTTGGACTATAACAGTTTAATTTTATGTTATTAGTTTATTTATTTGTTTGTTGACAGGGTAGAATGACTACTCCAGGGATCCTTTTCAGTCACAACCTAGAATGAATACGCAGGCTATATAAAATGGACTACTTAATCTAGTGGATTTATAATGTAAGCATTAAATAACATAAAGATGAGCAGATTTAAGTAGTTATATTCAATGTCACAGTACTATCCTAGAGTTTACAGTCAAAATTGTATAATAACATAGAGTTCAACAGAGCCCCTTAAGTTCAGTATCAGTTCAAGAGGCATAAGAAAATGGGGAAAACCAAAAGGAGGGAATTTCTGCTCCACTGCTGCCCACCAGATCACTTTTTGCCTGTTCCCCCTTTCCTAGCCATTCCCATCAGATCAGGTGCCAATAAACAAATCTTACAACTACCTACTAACCAAATTCTCACAGACATAATTTGAAACTAATAGACACCCTAAATAACAAATTACTTGCAAAACTTTTGAATTTCCAATGACAGATTTAAGTTGAACAAGTCATAAGCAGTATCTGACAAATGGATACCATCTGGTCAAAACCAGGCAGGATTTCTATCTTGAAAGCATTTTCTAGAAATGTATGAAATATTGATGCTGGTACAGGCCTGCTAATCTGGTGATTAAGAAATGTTTCTGTAGACTCAGCTGCATTCATGAATGACATGTTGAACCCCTTCAGTCTAGGGATGATTGCTGAGCAACAGACAATAATATATGGGCAAATATTTTGTGTTGAAAACAATATTCTAAAAATCTCTGAAAGTAAATGTCTTTTAGATATAAGTCCAATGTCATTACTACCTAGATGAGTCACTAAGAAATGAGGAGTTTCCAGTTGATTGATCACTGATTGTAAAACCAGCAAGAGCTGACTGCAACATAAACATGGAAAGCATCTCCAAATTATATATACCTTAGATCGGTCTAGACCTAAGTTGTTGACATTGGGTCTGACTGCTGCTCTTCTAGTTACTAAAACAATATAAGAATGACCCAAAATGACAATCTGAGTCATATCTAAAATAGAAAACAAAGTTAAATGACACCTTTGTCTGATATAGTTTAGGAATGAGGAATAGGTGGACCAGCACCCCACCCTCTTAATAACTTTCATGGATCAACTCTGTCTGGCTGGATGTGATGCTCTGCCAATGTGAAATGAATGCAAGATGATGCCCAAGGCTGACATATTTTGGACTTAGAGGGCTTTATGAATGATAAGTTTAAAGACACTGACTGTGATAGCATCAATACAGTCTGGTTTAAAAACTAACTCAGATAAAGAGCTGTTATAGTGGGATAATGTCTTAGCCCAACATACTGGGCATAACAAGGATGCAGGCTGCCAAGCCAGTTTGACAATCTGATCATGAGCCATCTGATTGATATTGAGGGATGAAACCAAATGGACACTTTGTGATTGAAAATGTAAGCATCTCCCCATGTCAAACCATTGAATGGTTCATTAACATGAAAAGCTCCTCAATACATCCAAGTCATTAAGGCAGCGTACATTGCAGAAAAATGTTAATCTTGCATCAGTATATAGCCTCCTTCAAGACGACTCTGAAGCATACTAATGTCTATGGGACAGCAACCATTGCTGCTCTGCCCAACACTTTTTCCTAACACAAGCCTGTCCTGGAAACTAGCCAGAACTTCATGTAATCAAACTGCCTGGCCAAAACGCATAATGCTGGCAAATGAATACATAGGGTCTTAGCAACTTCACAGGGGAAATCTCTGCAAACCAAGTACTGACAGATAAGTAAGGGACACTGATGTCTAAATGCAGCCTGAACACCAACACTGAAGGAAAAAAAATGCTTTAAGAGAACCATGCAATTTCTTAGCACTCAGTCGAGTCCAGGAATGGGAAACCAAAGACACTCCTATCCCTCTCAAATTAATAATTAGTATTCTGGGATAGCAGTGGGTGATTGATGGGCTTCTGGAGCCAATTCCCTGAATTTGTTGATCTGCAAACAAGAGACAATCACCTACTACATTGACCCTACCAGGAATATGAAGACCCTTAAAAGACAGATTTATATACATGCTGTAGAGAATAAGCTACCTAAGTAGAGATTGTACATACTTTTTGGAGAGAACTTGAACTCCTTCTTGCTTATCAGAATGAAACACACCTCTGTGATCATAGAACTGATCCTGCCAGACAATTGTGGCCACCCTTATAAGCATCAGTTCTAAAATGTTAATATCTCTGTGAACTGGGGGGACCAACTGCCAGCCAAGGGGAGGAAAAACAATGAAAATAATGCTCCCCCCTTGACCTTGAAAGGAAAGAACCCATCCTAATTCTACATCCAACTTGACCCCTGCAGGCCCATTTTTCTTAGAAGGGGGCTTGTCTGTTGCTTGCATTTCTTTGGCCAAGAATTTCAATATGGGATGACCCCTTCAACATTGAGAACATATATGGGTAAAATGACATGATGACCAAGCACACATGCCATTATTATAAGTCCAACATACCATAAATTTATTCTGGATGTCTTCTGAGCTTGAAGGCTCCATGGGTCTAGGCTTGTCTACCATAACCCCAAGCCATGTAGCCACATGCCTTCCTCCTACTTCAGTGAAGTGTCAATCACTTTTAATTTTCAAAATGTTTGGTCATACCACAACCAAGATAAACTACCTCTAAAACACCGTGTCTCTTTAATGGTAAAATGAGTAAGCAAGGCAAGAGCTTGTGTTAGGTTCTTCTCATTTAGAATGGCCATAAAACAAATGGAGCCAGAGACCCAATTATCCCAGTTCTTAACTCAAGCTTTGTCCAGTTGTATTTCCCTAATACAGTTAAAGCTGACATGAGGTCCTGGGTACCTGAAATCTCTATGTCTGGTAGACATTGAACTCCATTGTCCACTAACTCATAGATGTCAACATACTCTGTTTTTAGCACATTCTCTTTGATAGTGGCAGGTATATGAAAAATTATAGTGGAGCCAGGGAAGAAAGCATTGGCCTCTATATTGATATTGTCCAGTACATTGATGACTTGGCTATTTACAATAAGACAGCAAAATGACTGGGAAGCATGCTGCACTGCTTTCCCCACCCCACAATTCTTTGCTAACTGGCCTTGAGCAGTCTGGAAACCCTTTTCTATGAATAAACCATATCACTTTGCTCTGCCCTCTTCAGACATTGCTTTTAGAAAAATATCTAAATATTCCTCAGCTGCATGCACTGAGCCTTGTCCACTTCCATGGATTGAGAAGCAATGGCATTACCTGGATTACCAGAAGGTTCTTCCCCTAGAGCAGGTGCCAGTGCTATGTCTATAGCCTCTGAGCTGCTTGTTTTCCTGTGTCCTTTATGTGTGGCTTCTTGGGAGGGGGTGTCTTTAAGTCCCCATCTCCAACTTGCTCCAAAAGCGATAACTTGTCTGCGGTTGTCAGTGAATGCGCTCTCTAGATTGCTGAGTGGACGTCCTGACTACATCAATTAAAGCTTCTGCCCGAAATGTGATGGCTTCCCACCTTGCTTGAAAAAAATAATAAACACAATAAAAACAGTAAGATTCATACCAGAGTTTACTGTATGGGTTAACTAATCTCTGTTGGAAACCTTCACCCAATAAATGTTTGACATGCAAAACCAAGGACTGTTGATCTGATGGACAATAAAGGACTTCCAAGGTTCCCTGAAGAAACTTAAATGAAATAATATAAATTGAATCCCACCCACTATGATGCTAGCAACTAAATTAATATGTAAGCAACTAAGGAAACCAAACCTTAAGCTGGGTGTTACTAATTTCCACAGCTTCCAAGTAACTTGCACTATAATGGGGTGGGGAGGTTGGCACAACAATTAATGTGTTTACCTTACAGACACAAGGTGCAATGTTTGATTTTTGCATGGGATAATTGGATAGGCTTAAAATGGTCCACAAGGGCAGTTAGCCTAGTACTAACCAATGATCCAATAATTTCTGCTCTAAAAATATAAAGAAAATATGTTAGACACCAGCCTAGACTACCCAAACACAAAAGCACCCGCGCGTACGGCAAGTGCACAGCTGAAAACTATTCAACCAAACGAAAAAAGAGCCAGCACAAATCCTGTTCTAAAAATAAGTACCTTGCTTATTTTTGTCACACTGAGGAAGGCTGTCAAGCCAAAACCGGTTTATGCAGTTTGTTTTCATTGCCATTATAATGTGTATCTTTTAAATACACTTATTTTTAGAACAGGATTTGTGCTGGCTCTTTTATTCATTTGGACCAACCTAGACTAACTTAAACTCCAAACTGTCCAGTAAGCTGCCTGACAATAGTCACTAAAAATTGCCATCTAACTATGAAGTTAGTATTAATGTTCTGTACATTGACTGGACTGACTAATCTGAAATTATAAACAGTAAAACTCTCAATATAATGCTACTGACACTCCGATATGATACGTAGAACTCATATGGCCTTAAGCACATTACTTGATTCTAAAATATAATGTATGATTTACTGTTACAGTGGCATCCACTTCTATTCTTTCTGTTTTTATTTCATTTTTTTTTTTTACTGAGTAGCAAATTGCCATGATAAGTAATGACAATCAAGTTCAAATGAGGTTTGGCATAGATGGATTTGTCCAAAGGCACTTTGAGAAAAGGGACTGGAAAGTTGAACAAGGGTGTGGGGGAGAGGAAGTAGGTGAATTAGGCTGGACTCTATTGTAGTTAGGTTTAAAATAGGTTGGAAGATTAAGAGTTAAACTGGGCACAGGAGGGGAGGAAGTTATGTCATTAAGAGAGGGGATTAAACAGGCAAAAAGTTATTGTAGTAGGTTAGAGATCAAGCTTTTAGTCTGCAAGTGTAGTTATTCCTGTCCAACCCGAGATATTGTAGATTAGGGTGGTGGGTGCCAGGGGGAGAAGAGGGACTTGAGTGAGCAGAGAGTGCAAAGCTGTTTGACTTTCTGGAGGGTGAATCGTCAATGCTGCCTGTAATGTTGTAATATTTCTTTGATGTTTCAACAAGTGTAAGATAATGTTCAATATTTACTATGTTTTGTGAAATGTAGTGGAAGTTCAAAACATTTGTACTGTTATATTCATGTTTATGGCAATGTGGTCTAATATTTGTCTCACAGGGCTTGGCAAATGAAGCCACACATGTACAAAAATAACTGTGCGTAAATCATCTCATGAAAAACACCACAGAAAGCACTAAGATAGATGAACCCATCTATTAGCCTTTTGTAGAAGAACAGCACAACCTTTAACTTTGATGCCCAGCTGATTCTAAACTGATACTGTAATCTAAACAACTAACAGGGAAATCCTGTTCCTCAGGGACCAGCTAGCTCTGAACTCATGCTGTGTGAAGAAAAAACAGCAGGTGGAAAACTACTGACTAGAATTACTTCACAACTAAAGTGCCCAGGTATGATAATTCCCAGGATCCATCATACATAACCCATGACAAAAAATGAAAACTTAAAATCCAGCAACAAAATCAAGGCATGTCAATAAATAAAATGGATCACACATACAATACAAAACCTGTGAAGAGTCACGGATTTAACATTAAAATAAACACTCCCCTTATTGTTGACAACACTTCTCACTGCCAACTATAACAATGTACTGTAAAAACTATCACTGTACAACTTAATGCAGGCTGTTCTGCTATTGTTTACTACCCTGTGGTATGCTCCTCATATAATTTACTGCTCTCTGGTGAATCTCTGCAGATTTAAGTAGACATTCATATTCTAGTAACATTCTATGTAAGCAAGAGAAATATTTAACTTTACCTGTCATGGTTCTCTGTCCTTTCTTGCTTGAGAGATACGCTGCTGTAAAAGTACCACAAATTAAAAAAAACAGGGATATCCCTGCATTTAAAACAGTGCTCCAATGTTTGTATAACTGTATATTTATTGCATGTTTTTTATTCTAAGCTCAAAAATAAATAAACATAATAAAATAAATGAAAAGTACCACAAATTAAAACAGCAAGGATAACCCTCCATTTAAAACTGTGCTCCCATGTTTGTATAAGTTCATGTTTTATATATATATAATATATATATATATATATATATATATACACACACACACACACACACACACACACACACACACACACACACACACACACACACACACACACACACACACACACATATATACATACACTGTATATATTTCTCTAAGTCTCGAGATAAAAAAATCACTCCAAGAAAGACCAACCCTTGGACACACACCCCTGATGACCACATCCTAAACAAAAGCCATAGCGCTAGACAGTCTTAACTACTGAGTTGAATAAAATCTAAACTTTGAATATTTTCTACTTCACCTACTGGATCACCAGCGGGAGCAGCTTCACATGACGGGTGTGTGACCTTGAACCGCTTCACTGGGACTGTCACCAAGTATTCTTAGCTAGTGATATTTGAATGCTATGTCCTAGACCATGCCCACACCTCTCAGATCCAGTACAACTTTCTCTACCAGATGCAAAGGGCATTTATCATAGTCTGAGATTATTCTGTCTCATACAATTCCTCTTTCCCCACATTTCAACAACCTTGGAATTAGTACACATAAATACTGGGAGTGAGAAGTGTAATCTCCAAATATTGTAGTTGTAGGGGAGTATGCCCCAGGGGAAAAAAATAATGGAAGAACAACAAGTTTTGAAATTCAGTGTTCTCCCTTTATGTTCATTATTTATTTTTCAAAATGTCAAGACTCATAGTTATGAGACACAAAATTACAATAGGGAAGTGCTTCCTTTAGATGTAAAATACTTCTAGGGTATATAGAGTAATAAAACTGTTTCTTAGAGATAGAGAGCTGTTAGGATACTGAAAAGTTCATTGAGGCTGAGAGATAAGGTTTGTAGGAAGTGTCTTTTATCCAGTGTCATGGATCCACCTGAAGTAAGAAGAGTCAAACGGATGAGAGATGAGCTTATTTTTAAAAGCAGAAACTTGATTAATAGATGTAAGACCTGGCAGATTTGGCTTTTAGTCTGTGTGGTATGACACTGGGAATGATCTTTCAGTATTGAGGCCATAAAGAGCAATGGTTAGTATGACATGCGAGTTTATTAGCTAGAGGGGAGGAATAATTCTAATGTATTAGTTTAAAAAATGGCTGCAATTAGCAGGAGTGTGTACAGTAAATAATAATGAGACAGTTTGCAATAAGTAGGGATTGGCAGTGGTATTGTCTTGGACCTGACAGTCATATGAATTGACAGATTTTTGTAGTTGTCTGCAACAACTTTGTGCCATGAAAAGAGCAGTTAAGGGAAGGAAGAGTATAATCAAATGTAGGGAGGAATGTATTTATTACTTTGGAATTACAAGCTTCAGGTACTTAGATGACTGCTAATTTTATAATTCAGTTTTAGACATATTTTGAGATTTAAGGTTATTATTTCTATGTGATAAATGAAGCAGATAGATTAGACCATCCCCACACCCATGTACTTGAAGGTGGTAAGTAATTTAAATTTCAAGTCAAAAAGCTCCTTGATAGTGAGAATTGAAGCACCACTAGCTTTTGTGATGTGTCAAATAAAAAAAATAGTTTTGCCTGCGATTACTCATTTTTACTATCAAACCAGTGTCAGGTTTTGTTGTTTTTTCTTTTAGCCATTCATGCCTTTTTATTTAATTCTATGTAAAACCCATAGCTTTTTACAGTGCCCTGCCTTTGAAACCTCTATGACTTACTGATGAATAATGGGCAGTATAAAAAGGTAAGGTGTAAGAGAGAACATAACTGTAAGACTGCTAATCTAGGATATCCTGCAGTACAGATGTTAATCACTTTTGTCACTTATTACTTACAGTTTCATATTTACGTTCCTGTTTTCCTAACTGACAGAGATGATTGTTATTTAGTGGCAGGGTAGTAGACACTGTCCATGTCTAATACACTATATCGGGGATAGTTTGCTAATAATTTATTCATTTATTTATTAATGTTTGTTTATTAGGCTTGTCTGGTTGGGCATAAGTTGTTCGATTTCAGTGGAGGCCAAGGGAGAAAAGCTCAAACTGTATAATATTATATATCTCATAATAATAGTAATAATAATAATAATAATAATAATAATAATAATATAATAATAGTTATGAATATAAATATTTTAGCGGTAGATAACATTTTTTGTATCTCATGTATAAAATCTAATTCATGAGTACAACAATGGCTCAAAGCAAAGAAAATGACAGGAAAAGAAACAAAAGAGAAAGTCATCTGTGAGAACATGTTTTTTAAAAAGTAGGATTTGAAGGAAAACATAAATAGCATGTTGGTGGAAATGATAGTTATACAGCAGTGTGTGAGGGAGGGACTAGTTGCGGGAAGTGAGAATTACACAGCAGGGTGCAGGAGGGGCTAGTTGGTGGAAGTGATAGTTACACAGCAGGGTGCAGGAGGGGCTAGTTGGTTGAAGTCATAGTTATACAGCAGTGTGTGTGCAGGAAGGGATATTTGGTGGAAGTGATAGTTACACAGCTTTGTGCAGGAGGGGCTAGTTGGTGGAAGTGATAGTTATACAGCATTGTGCAGGAGGGGCTAGTTGGTGGAAGTGATAGTTATACAACATTGTGCAGGAGGGGCTAATTGGTGGAAGTGATAGTTACACAGCAGTGGGCAGGAGGGACTAGCTGGTAGAAATGATAGTTATACAGCAGCATTCAGGAGGAGTTTGTTGGTGAAAGTGATAGTTATGTAACAGTGTGCATATGGGGCTAGTTTGTAAAAGTGATAGTTACACAGCTTTGGGCAGGAGGGACTAGTTTATGAAAGTGATAGTTATACAGCAGTGTGCAGGAAGAGCTAGTTGGTGGTGATGGTTATATAACAGTGTGCAGAAGGGCTAGTTGGTGAAACTGATAGATACACAGCTTTGTGCATGAGGGGCTAGTTGGTGAAAGTGACAGTTATACAGCAGTGTGCAGGAGGAGATAGTTGCTGGACGTGAGAGTCATACAGCAGTGTGCAGGAGGGACTAGTTGGTAAAAGTGATAGTTACACAGCTGTGTGCAGGAGGAGTTTGCTGGTGGAAGTGATAGTTATACAGCAGTTTGCAGGAGGGGCTAGTTGGTGGAAGTGATAGTTATACAGCAGTTTGCAGGAGGGAATAGTTGGTGGAAGTGAGAGTTATACAGCAGTGTGAAGGAGGGACTAGTTGGTAAAAGTGATAGTTACACAGCTGTGTGCAGGAGGAGTTAGCTGGTGGAAGTGATAGTTATAACATCTCGCCTCTCATCCAGACATGCAAGGACTCCCAGCTGGGAACTCTTCTGCTCTAACTCTGGAACTTGGAACAAACTTGAAAACTTCCCTCCCTCTCTCTCTCACCTTAAGCAAATTAAAAACTAAACTAAAACTACACCGGGGGTCAAACGCATACTTGCCATTGTCTAAGGGCTAGCTGCTACTCTCTATTTAACATAGTTCCCAAGCACCTGGCTATTTTCCTATGCTAATTTTTCTAACATTCTGTATAAATAAGATGGAATAACTTATTTGGTTCTGGTTTGAATTGTATTTGATTATGTGTCTTTTAAAAGTTTTTGTCATGGCTGGAGCTTTTCTCCCTGGGCCTCCGCTGAAAATGGATATGTATCATCAGATCTCTTTTTAACAAAAAAAAAAAAAAAAAAAAAAAAAAAAAATAAAAATAAAATTATACAGCAGTGTGCAGGAAGGGCTAGTTGGTGGAAGTGACAGTTATAAAGCAGTGCAGGAGGGGTTAGCTGGTGGAAGTGATAGCTATACAGCAGCATGCAGGAGGGGTTAGTTGGTGGAAGAGATAGTTATACAGCAGTGTGAAGGAGGGGTTAGTTGGTGGAAGTGATAGTTACATAGCAATGTGCAGGATGGGCTAGTTGGTGAAAGTGATAGTTACACAGTAGGGTGCAGGATGGACTAGTTGGTGGAAGTGATAGTTATACAGCAGTGTGAAGGAGGGGCTAGTTGGTGGAAGTGATAGTTACTCAGCAGTGTGCAGGAGCAATGAATTGGTAGACGGGATAGCTACACAGCTGTGTGCAGGAGGGATTAGTTGCTGGAAGTGATAGTTATACACCAGTGTGCAGGAGGTGCTAGTTGGTGGAAGTGATAGTTATACAGCAGTGTGGAAGAGGGGCTAGTTGGTGAAAGTGTTAGTTACACAGCTTTGTGCAGGAAGGACTAGTTGGTGGAAGTGATAGTTACACAGCAGGGTGCAGGAGGGGTTAATTAGTGGAAGAGATAATTATACAGCAGTGTGATGGAGGGGTTAGTTGGTGGAAGTGATAGTTACATAGCAGTGTGCAGGAGGGGCTAGTTGGTGGAAGTAATAGTTACACAGTAGGGTGCAGGAGGGATTAGTTGGTGGAATGGTAGTTACACAGCAGTGTGCAGGAGGGGCTAGTTGGTGGAAGTGATAGTGACATAGTAGGGTGCAGGAGGGACTAGTTGGTGGAAGTGACAGTTATAACGTCATGCAGGAGGAGTTGGCTGGTGGAAGTGATAGCTATACAGCACCATGCAAGAGGGGTTAGTTGGTGGAAGAGATAGTCATACATCAGTGTGAAGGAGGGGTTAGTTGGTGGAAGTTATAGTTACATAGCAGTGTGCAGGAAGGGCTAGTTGGTGGAAGTGATAGTTACACAGTAGGGTGCAGGAGGGAATAGTTGGTGGAAGTGATAGTTATACAGCAGTGTGAAGGAGGGGCTAGTTGGCCGACATGATAGTTACACAGCTTTGTGCAGGAGAGGCTAGTTGGTGTAAGTACTAGTTACACAGCAGTGTGCAGGAGGGGCTAGTTGGTGGAAGTGATAGTTACACAGCTTTGTGCAGTAGGGATTAGTTGGTGGAAGTGATAGTTATACAGCAGTGTGCAGGAGGGGTTAGTTTGTGGAAGTGATAGTCACTCATACAGCGTTGTGCAGGAGGGGTAAGTCAAAAGATTAATCTGAGAGGCATCTTCAGGGAAATAAGTAGTGGTGTCTGTACAAAACGTGGTTAGATCATGCATGGGGTATGACAGAGGTTAAAATATTTGACTGATGGATGCATTAACTGAGAGGAAGGTTGAGTAAGAAGATATAGGGTTATTGTCATGAAGAGTGTTTGTAAGATACCAGTGTAAGGCATGTAACTGGGCAGAGTTAGATATGGAAGGAATATGATTTGGGAGAGGATGAAAGAATGAGGAGAGAAAAAGCAAGGTAGTGAGTCAAAAGATGGTGAAGGGGAACAGGAGGGTATTATTTAAAATAAGGGAAATGTGATAAAATGAGTAGGAAGTAGTAAGAAAAGGAGAGATTAAAGTAAGTAGTTTAGGTAGAAAGGATAATAGAGACAAAGGATGTAGATATGATATGTCAGTAGACTGTCCATAGATAAGGTGAAGGTTGGCATAGCTTAGAGTACATTGTGTGGATGGATTTGAATTTTTGTCTAGCCAGGTACTGAGCATGAAAACAGCCATGTGTTCATTAGGTGCTGTTTTAAATGAGACTGAAAGATTTCACCTGAGTTATTTCTTTAAAGGCTAGGGGTAGAGATCCAGATTGGAATAGAGAAAGACAGAGAGAATAGTTTGATTTAGTTATTAGGAGTATTTTTAGCAAGTGAGCAGACATGCCTGTTTAGTGAGTTGTGATGAAGGATGTAGGCATTATTCAGGTTTGTGGATAAGGTTTTGTGTGGTTAGCAGTTGAGACAGAAGCAGAGAGTGGGGCAGTTTTAACCGTTGTAGCTGCTTTAGTGTTACCCAATGCTATTCAGTGCTGATGTTTGTATGTCACATTAGCAGCAGGTGTGGCTACTTCATTGTAGCGTTGGTCAAGGAGATCAGTTTGGGTTTCAAAAATGAATGAGAAGATTAATAAAAATAGGATCTATATGGAGAAGAGATGGAAGAAGGAAGGTTGACGCATTATATTTTATAGTATTATCTTTAGGCAAAGTTTTATCATGTAACTTTTTGAGTGTTTAATTATATTTTATACATGGCAGTATATTTTCAAGCTGTAATAAAATATTACACTTAGCAGCTTAAAGTGGGATACTAATTCAATGTTATGTTGTTTGTGGAGGTTTGACTGAAGAGGGATTTTTGGGTAGAAAATTGTTTTGGGGTGAATAGGATGAGTTGTTGGGATTTAGAAGAAGCTGGGAATATAATATGCAATATTTTATTTATTTATTTATTTGCAGTTTGTTAATTGAGAAAGTCTATTAGGTAGAGATGAGCCCTTTTTCAATGGAGGCCTGGGAAGAAAAGCTCCATGTACATACATATTAACACAATAGAGAATTAAAACAGGATTAATATAAAATATTCTAAAAACATAACTGACAGAAATTAAAACATGGGATTGCACAACTTAAGAATTAATTTAAACATTTTGAAAAGTTATAACATTATGTAAGGTAAAAAGGAGTAAGTAGCAGTAAGAGTGAGATGAGGAAGGAAGGAAGCATGGCAAGTGTTAGTAAGGGAGTAAGTAGTAGTAAGAGTGAGATGAGGAAGGAAGGAAGCATGGCAAGTGTTAGTAAGGGAGTAAGTAGTAGTAAGAGTGAGATGAGGAAGGAAGGAAGCATGGCAAGTGTTAGTAAGGGAGTAAGTAGTAGTAAGAGTAAGATGAGGAAGGAAGGAAGCATGGCAAGTGTTAGTAAGGGAGTAAGTAGTAGTAAGAGTGAGATGAGGAAGGAAGCATGGCAAGTGTTAGTAAGGGAGCATGTACTAGTAAGAGCGAGATGAGGAAGGAAGGAAGCATGGCAAGTGTTTGTAAGGGAGTAAGTAGTAGTAAGAGTAAGATGAGGAAGGAAGGAAGCATGGCAAGTGTTAGTAAGGGAGTAAGTCATAGTAAGAGTGAGATGAGGAAGGAAGCATGGCGAGTATTAATAAGGGAGTAAGTAGTAGTAAGAATGAGATGAGGAAGGAAAGAAGCATGGCAAGTGTTAGTAAGGGAGTAAGTAGTAGTAAGAGTGAGATGAGGAAGGAAGGAAGCATGGCAAGTGTTAGTAAGGGAGTAAGTAGTAGCAAGAGTGAGATGAGGAAGGAAGGAAGCATGGCAAGTGTTAGTAAGGGAGTAAGTAGTAGTAAGAGCGAGATGAGGAAGGAAGGAAGCATGGCAAGTGTTAGTAAGGGAGTAAGTAGTAGCAAGAGTGAGATGAGGAAGGAAAGAAGCATGGCAAGTGTGAGATGAGGAAGGAAAGAAGCATGGCAAGTGTTAGTAAGGGACTAAGTAGTAGTATGAGCGAGATGAGGAAGGGAGAAAGCATGTCAAATGTTAGTAAGGGAGTAAGTAGTAGCAAGAGAGAGATAAGGAAGGAAAGAAGCATGGCGAGTGTTAGTAAGGGAGTAAGTAGTAGTATGAGCGAGATGAGGAAGGGAGGAAGCATGTCAAGTGTTAGTAAGGGAGTAAGTAGTAGTAAGAGCGAGATGAGGAAGGAAAGAAGCATGGCAAGTGTTAGTAAGTAAGCAGTTGTAGGAGAGAGAATGAAGGAGGAAAAAAGTATAGCTGGTGTTGGGTAGAATTTTGGGAGAGAAAGATAGAGAGAAGTGGGGGTGATGGAAGGAGGTGATGAGGAGTGAGAGCAGGAACATTCTGAAGTAGAAGAGAGATAGGAATGGAGAATGTCTTAAAAGAGGAGAGATTCTGGGTAGTTCAGATATTGGGAGGAAGACAGTTCCATTTTCGTGCAAGGGAAAATGAAAGTAGACATTGCCCAGGAGTATATAAGGGTTTGTACACTTTGAGGAGATTCTGATTACTGGAACTGAGAAATCGATCAGGGAGATGCAGAGTAATGATGGAGGTGGGGGTGTGGCAGACAAATGGATTAAAAATTAGTTTATGAGTGGTAGTGAGCTGAATGTAAGACAAATAATTGGGGGGTTCAGGCCAGTTCAAGGAATGTAAAGCATTGCAGTGGTGGGAGGAGGATTTGGAGCTGGTAGAAAACTTGGAGATCTTATTGTAGCAGGATGCCAGTTTAGCCTTAAGGGTGACTTGTAAATTGATAAGGAAAGGGGCTCCATACATGAGAGAGAGAGAAGGAAGTAGGTGGTAGAGACTGTAAGCTTGGTTGAAGAAGTGAGGTAGCGATTATGTTGGTAAAGCATTCCAAGCTTCTGGTGAGTTTTCTTGATGTTAGTTTGAAAGTGAGTGTCAAACTTTAGTTTATTTATTATTACTTATTATTTATTTATTATTATTTATTTATTATTTATTTCTATACGTACATTTAATATTTCAAAAATTAAGTGACTTGTAAACTATTACATGGTATTACGTGAAATCTTAGATGATACTAAAAATCTATCATTTAAATCAGAGCTGTACATTGTGCATCTTGACAGATATAGTGTAAATTATGCAAATAAGCATGATTTTTTATATTTCTGTATATTTTAAATATGAAAGGATTTTTTGCAGTCTTGTGAAAGCTCCACTCTGACTAAACAAAAGAGGTCTGAAGCTATATGCCTAATTTGTATAGCTCCCATGATATTAAAAGTTATTTGCAAAACTCTAAGAGAAATATAATTCTGGGTTTGTGCACATTATATCACAGTACAGATTCAAAGACTGTGACTATTGACTATCAATTCTGTAAATAAGAGGTTTTACTAATAACATTGCTGTTTGCACATTTTAATAGCATTTATTTTCACAAGATATTTACATTTGTTTGACTTATGCTTTTTATTTTTCAGGAGATACGCCAAAATGTAAGGATATGTGTAGATTCCTAGAGGTATGACATTCCTCATGGCAGAAATGTTAATGAGTTAAGTTGGTCTGTAAAAATACTTATTAGGAAATGGATTTAAAGGGGTTGAGTTAAACTTCATTAACGATGGCTTGTAGACTCTTCTAACATTGACAAGGAAATAACTGATAAATACAGCCAGAAGTATAGGATATGGAATGAAACCTTTGGATAATCCAGAGGTAGAATATGCTGGTGATGAAAGTGAGGTATCAGCTCATATAGCAAAGGTTTCTTTCTGCTGAAGCAGTTAGTGATACAGAAAAGGAGGGATGCCACTAAAGTCAAAAGCTGCAAGCTGGCCTAGAAGAGCAGAGTCATCAGCCACACTGAGTCATCTTTTAATCCAACAGAAGTAGCACTTGTAAGCAGACTAATGATTTGAAATAAGACCATAAATATGCTACGGCCCCATGTAAAGCCATGCTGGGAAGAAAAGAGCTTCTCTTATTTCTGGATGTAGTTCCCAATTTCTGCCCATTCTTTCAGAATTTTGATAAGCATGGGAAAAATGGAAATCAGTCTGTAATCACTAGTTTTGGGTTCTGCATGCTTTATGTAAAGGCATAGCATGACTATTATGCCCAGAGGTCGGGGATGCTACTGACACTCAGCAGTGTGTACATTGGCCCCAGATGATGGTCACTGTTGATGGGACACCCTGACCCCATGTGTAAAAATGAGGAAAACGGACTTGTGCATGGATGGATGGATAAGTGGCATCTATGCACCTGACGTGTAGGTATGAGTGATGAAGATATTTTTAGGCTGGGTGGGTACAGGCTGTCATTAGATGACAAATGTGTATCTGGCAATTTAATAAGTAGGTTTGTGATAACTATAGATTTGGCCTATTCTTTGTCTGAGTATTTGTCCTATTTGATAGTACCAGTGGACAGAAATGACCAAAAGAGCTAAGTAATGTAGCAAAGATGTCCTTTACAAAATTACTGCAGTTTCCTCACACTACAAATAGTCTTAATCTGAGGAAAGCCAAAGAGAGTAGGGGATGACTTTGCTTGCCTCAGGATTTATTTAATTTCTGACCCACATAATTTAAGGAGGGTGAGTATATTTCATTTATCCCTGAGGCAAGTTGCTTTAGAAGCTTTAATGGCTAACCTGAATTCTTTATGTCATTCTATGTACTTCTGACATTACTCTTGATTACTAGCACATTTCCAACAGCTTCATAATCTTTCCCTAGTTTTCATATAATTGTTTAGGTCATTTGAAAGTCACTGATATTTAAAGTCACAGAATACAGCCTCATAATATATAGTTCTTTATAGAGAATTTAGTATCCTGGGAGAGGATTAAGCATCAAATGGTTAGGTGTGACATTTGCATGTTGAGAGTTGAAGATGATGGACCATCTGAGTAAGGGCAGTAGTTAACATAAAAGTGGTGACTCTGACTGATAACTGAGTGTTTAGTTATAAGAATTGGAGAACTTCAGCTGTTTTAAGGACAATAAAGAACTAACTTGGGAATAGGCAGTTAGAGAGTTAAAAGTACTAACGTGTTTGTGTAGTGTATTAGAAGAATATCTAGTGAGAATCCTAATTCTGTATGAGATTTAAGTCTGATATTGAAGTACATCTGCTGGGTTGGAGCCATACTGATGTTTCCATAGTCTCCACAAAAACGGTCACATCGTGTTACAGTAACTAGTAAAGCACATTATGACCTCCCTTCCTCCATACAGATTATTTCCTGTCTCGTCTGATATTATCTCAGTAATGCGTTGTTATTATTGTGTTGCTTGATGGTTAACATTTATCACATCAGTTCCTGTGTAATAGGCATAAGGGAATCACTGTATTCTGCTAGTGAAGTGTTCTCTCCTTGCTACCTTAATGTTGTACTATAGCTGTTTTACCTGTGCTTATGTTTCTTTCCTGATAAGACCATGCTGACTCTGCCACAATTTCCTGCTGTGTTGATAATGCTGCATTTTTTGACATTTTATGTAAAAGTATCCAGTTTAATTTAATGCAATGTAACTGATTTTGCTACGGAGCATATGCTTTGACCTTATGTTAACTGCATTGTACCTCTTATTCAGTTTTAAACCTTTAGTGCACCCACATGGTGCTATGCACATCCTGTGGTTCTAAATCATAGTGTGCTGTGGGGGTGGAGGACATTGTTCTTAAAATGTCCACACATCTGGGCATGTTTTTCAAGTCCATTGTCAATATGGTCTTTGCATGCATTTAACACAGCCTAGCAATGTATTTGGCAAACCATTCTGAATATTCAAGAGAGTCTGACAAATAGCACTGAACCATTGCTCTACCCCTGTAATAACCATCTGTTTGATGGCATAATGTAAAATTAGAAAAGAAAAAAAATGGAACCGAGAGTATTAACTCTTGGTTCTTGATGATTGTGCTGTGATGCTTCAAAAGGTTTTAAACAGGTCCCACAGGGAATACTCTAATCTCAGTGCCAGCCCATAAAAAAAAATAAAAGTCACAACAAGATCTTCAAGGCTCTTTTATATGTCTGAGTGGCACTGGAGAGCAACATGGTTAACCACGAGGAAGCAGGGAGTTTTCCATCAGCATCCACCAAACTCTAATATATATAAAGTAATCACAAGTATTTAGAAATTGCAATTTAGAAATATTTTGAAAAGAAAATGATTTTTCAATATCTGCATTTATTCAAACTAAGAAAAAAATGAAAGTTACTGATAGCAAAAAATCCATTCTTTTGGACAAGATGTATCAAAAATCAGAATCTAAAAGTAGTTTTTTAGCAGCTGTTATGCTTGAAAAAGAAAGTTCTATTAAAACACATAAAATGGAAACTAAAGAAGAAAAGAAAACTTATAGGGGGATTCAATAAAGCCTACATGGTTGTTTCTCACTGTGTGCATGGTGCTCACAAGGCCACAGAAATGTTTAGATTCAGTAAGCGCCATGTACAGGCGCGCACTCCCCCACAAACAAGGTAAACACTGTGACATGCTAATAACAACATAAGCAACTGAAGTTCATGCTAATTAACCAATCTAACACAGTGAAGCTATTCAACAAGCTATAAATCAACCTTGTGGACTCTGTGCTGGTGTTCACTGTGAATTCCAAAACGTTTGGAATACAGACACAGGAAGAAATCTACACAGATAGAATAAAAAGTAAAAGGTGTTAGATTTGTACAGAATGACCTTAACATGTGACAGTATTAGATACAGCCTGAGTACAACAAAAGGAGAATAGCAACAGCAACACAGCCCTTTCTGTTGTGCCATAACAAAAATGCAGCTTTGCTCCCCCACCCTCAAATGAACAGTACACTTGTAAGTAATACAAACAGATAAAAATGTGAATGTGTATGCTAATCAAAATAAATATAAAATACATTAAACAGACTATTCATAGTTAGATGTCAGCATATACAATATGTAGCTGACAAAATACAGGCATATCATCTAAAAATCAGTACTCCTCTGTGCAGATATATCCCAAAGTAATATCCTCTCTTTTGTATTCAGCACATAATCAGTTCAGCTCCCCTTTAGCTACATGGCTGCTGTTTGGGGTAGATTCAGAGCTGTTAGCACAGTAAAGATACAAATGAGGTCTGATCTCATTAAAAATGCTGAATCCCAAAAAAGTGGATCCATGTAGAGATGTAAACATAGTGCAGGCACACCCTCAGTGTTTATTTTTAATAGATGGTAACTGTGAATGCTTACATTAGGTGGGTGTGTCAGGTTAGACTTACAAAGTGTTACGTGTACAACTGTCAAGGTTGGAAATTCAAGTAAGCAGCTCACAATTTACAGGTTCTGTTTCATTAACATCCAACCTCCTCTTCATTTGTTGGCAAATTGTGTTTTCTCTGTCAGTTTTTTATTATTATTTTATTATTTTTTGGCCATTGTTTGTGCAATGTTGCATTTAGCTCAATCACGGGAAATGGTGTGTTGGCTGTGTTTATCGTGTTTGCATGGCGCTGTGTGATGGGCAAAAGGGAGACCTTAAGAATGATTAGTAAATAAGGGAATCTCGTGTGACTATTCCAGTGGTAGCACTGCTAAAGTATGACAGTTAGTGCTGAGTCTGTGGAATACACCTGCTACTTAACTGACTCTGCGGCAGCAGGTATTAATTCAATTAATGCAGTGATATGTTCCTTTTTGGGGCCAGATGGTACTGGGTTCAAATACAGGTGTATGTCATACTTTTAAATACTTTTCATTACAGAGTGATAATGCAATGACATAAATTGTTTATATGAGATGTGTTGCTGTGTGTTGGCATACTGCAGCAGTGTTAAGCAGCATTGCACAGAGATATCTGCACCTATTTGCCACCATTCTCTGTTAGTGCATGATGCACACCTCTGCACAAACATGGACCCCAAAAAGTGAAGGGATCCATTGCTTCTCCAGCATTGCTAAAGTCTAACAGTTAGTGTTAAGTCTCTGGAGAACACCTGCTACTTAACTGACTCTGTGGCAGCAGGTGTTAATCCAGTTAATGGAGTGATACATTCCTTTTTGGTACCAGATGGTACTGGGTTTGAATGCAACTATATGTAATACTTCTATCTACGTTTGTATTACGGTTGCTACTCATTGGTGCATGATGTGCACCATAGCACTATAATGCATTAAAGAAAAGAAATTGAATAAACAGGACAGTGGTGAAATGGGGAGCAAGAAGGGGGAAGAACAAATAGAAAGCAATGCAGGAATGTGGATGAGGGAGGTAGGAAAGAACCATAGCTATCCATTTCAACAATAAAAACTGATAGCATATGCAGAATATTAGCTGAATTTGGACTGTCACCTCCAGAGAGAGGGGTGACCACAACACAATCATGTTGTATAGCCAATTTTACTGAATCAAGTGAGTAAGAAATTTATGTGAAATGGAGAGCTATGTATGGGACGATTTTCTTTTGTGAGACAGGTGAGCGAGAGCGAGAGAGAGAGAGAGAGAGAGAGGAATGTTGGAGAAAGGACATAAGTATGTCTGGGTCTGGAAAGTTGGTTAGGTGAGGAAACAATTGCAGATAGACAAGACAAACAAGACAAGACAGGGACAGTGATGGACACAACAGGTCTGTGGGCACCATGGATGGGGTGAGGGTGGGGGCATCCAGGATCCATGGTAGTCAAGCTGGGTGACAGTAAGAATCGAGTCCTCACCAACAGGACTGTCATCACTGTCACCTCACTCCACCACTGGCTGGAGAACTTGATGTCTCCTTCTCCTCCTTCTGGCACTTTGTAAAATGAGGGAGTGCAGCCTCTCCAGTCGATGTAGGCAAGCACCAACAGTGCATGCCTATGCTGACTGGAGAGGCCGGTCTATGTTAAATGTTCGAACATCCAAAATGTCGAACATTACATGGTTGAGACCAAATGTTCGACATCTGGATATTCGAACATAAAAAAAAAAGAAATCACAGAAAAAACACTTTAACATTGTAAGCAGGGGCAAGCCCCCTGCACCCCCCACACACCCCCTACTTAAATATACCAACTCCGAGACTGCACTTCAGTGCAGAAAAGGGAAATTCTCCCTATCTGCACTGTATGATGCCGTTGAAAGTCTATCTTTGAGCACTCAAAATTTCGAACGTTTGGTCTCGACCATGTAACATTCGAAATTTTGAGCGTTCAAAGATTTGACAGGTACCTGGAGAGGCATAGGCATGCACCAACATTGCGATGCACAACCCTATTCACCATCCAAGCAACTCAGTGCAGGTGAAAAACTCACCCCCTCTGCCACTGCTCCTGGAAAGAACCACTTACTATCCTCCAGGGCAGAACTACCTGAGGGGGCAGGTAGTGCAGAGGCAGCAGAGGTGGTGCTGCTAGGTTGGCTCCCAGACATGTTGGACAATGGTGCTGTAGCTGGTGGAGTGGGGGCAGATAGATCTAGTGGGGCAGGCCTACCTGCTTTGCTGTGGAGCATTCCGTGATGTGGATGACATGGCCACATTTGACGACACATAATAGAATTAAACATAACATTAAAATAAATAAATAAACAGAATAAATAAAAAACAGATAAGGATTGGGCTGACAGAAAAAAAAGATACGATTAGTACCTTTATATGTGACATACAATGCATTAATAAAATTATTTGACTCTATTATCTTAAACTTTACTCTTAAGACTACCTCCCCCTACTAACAGATAACTTTTACTTTTAAGACTACCCGCTTCTAACAGATGCACATTATACTACAGATTGCAGCAAGTACTCCTTTACATGTGCAAATATTGCACATATGCATGTTCCAGTTATACAGATTCTAGTTTACAGCATGGCATGTGTGCCACTGGTATAGAGCTTTTACATTAAACCTTTAAGTTACACATAATTGAAGAATTAACAGTATTGTGTATTTGGGAAGTGTGGTATTTGAACCCACAACCTCTGACTAAAGTCTAATATTGTACTCTTAGTTTGTGCTCTATAGTAATGCATGCATACTTGCTTTTCAGTTAAGATATGCATGCTCAATTTGATGTAACTCTATGAAATACCAAAAAGCTGTCTTTAACATTTAATGCTGCAATCACACTACTCTTCTGCTGCAATACATACCACATGCCTCCCTCATCCTTGGCAATCTATCGCCCTAGGTCCTGATGTTCTCCTCCCTTTCCATGGCAACTGTGGAAAAAACAGAACAGAATACCATTATGAGTGTTAGTCTTGCCTATATTCAGCTTTTAAGCCTTACAAGTAATCATTGTACTTGCTACATACACATCTGTGGGATATCCTCCATCCTATATTCCTCAATCCAAGTATCAAGGCTATTCCTTTTCCAGTGATGCAGGTTACTAAAGTGGTGCCTACATTGGTCACCAGTGCAGGGGATTCTGGTGGGACTGGTTATAGCCCGGGCTCAACTATCCCAAGCCTCTGACTTATACTGGGACTCAGAATAGTCCCCCTGCAGTAGTTTGGCACTGTGGTGTTTCACTAGGAGTCCAACAAAACTCTTGACCTCCTTGATCCCCCCCCCCATATCTTAGCCCTAAATCTCACACTCTCTCCATGAAAGCCTACCATGTCTACCATGGGTCAAGAACAGTGGAAAATGACAGTTTCCTGCCAATTCCAGTTATTGCATTTACTGGGAGTGTGCACACTGCTGGAAAATCTTGCACACAGTTTACCATTGGGCAAACATGGTGCTTGGTAGTGCGCACCCTTGAGCCCTGCATTTGCAGGATGGTAAGCAGTGCATGACAGTGGCAAGCAGTGAAAAATTACAAAGGCAGTTGTGTATGTGTGTTAGGCACATGTGAAGGCCATGCCAGTTCAAATAGCAGACTTACAGGAACATAGTACACAGTATACCCACAGTCATACGTTTGATAATAAATGTGATAATACATAGATAAATAAATAACTGAGCCAATATTAGTGTCTCAGCCCTCATCTAGATACTTAATATCATCTGCACTATGTCAAATATTATAAGTGAGAGTGAGTATAATGGGAAGTAGAACAACAGTAAAATTGCATGGAATATGCTTTACTGAACCCAAGACAATGTGTATGACAGTCCTACACTTACACCTGCTTCCACAAGAGACTTGAAATAATAGCTGTTCATGTTTCAATTCATTGCTTTAAACTACAGTGTCACAACAGTTAAAACAAAAGTGCACACCCTGTACTAGAACCCAGGACCATCTGTCCGCCTGCCCTACACTTATACTTGCTGCCACAGGACTAGTTAGATGACATCTCCATTTTACTGTAATCATTGTTAAGATCTCACTGTTAACTGTCACACAATGCCACTTACCAGGTTTACGTGATGCCCAAAAGCATTAATTGAATCTATCCTGTTTCTGTTTTTGGCTGTCTACTTTCTGGGTGGTCCAGTTGTCCACTTTTTGCACTGCCATGTTTCGTGCAAATGAGATAAGCACAGCCCAACCTGACATTTTTTTCCTCTAGTTCTTGTGTTTGCTCTAAGCAGTGCATAGTACAAATAGTGGCCAAAAGAAACAAAAACAAACAACAAAAAAAATAACAAAGAAAAGAAAAAAAGGGGAGAAATAGTTGAAATGAGGAAAAGCAATCTATGACATACACAGTAGAAAATGTTAGTACACAAGAGATATTTCTACATAGGTCTGGATTTCAACTTTCACCTTCAGAAAATAGGATCCTCCAGAAAAATAACCCTGTGGGATATCCCCTATCACAAAAGGAAATATATGCAGCAAGGAGACAGGATGTCTAGAACTAGGGAGCCTTCTGCATTGTATTGTAAGTGTGGTATTGTTTTATGTCATCTAGCAGCTACAAACATCTGAAGGCTATGTATTTTCACAGGGAGATACTAGATGCTGCATCAGTGGGAGTGTCTTGTGAGCCTGGGAACTGAAGTCAGGTGACAAAAAGTGATGTCAGGCTGCAAGTATCTCAGCAGCAATATTTGAGATATTAATTTAAAGACTCTCTGAGAGAGAAAGAGACAGGGCATTTTGTATTTGTCTTGACATGACAACATCCACTCACCACCTCTGCCCTTGCTGTAAGTTAGTTAACTAGGGTACAGTAATTTCTCTTAGATTCAATTAGGAACAAAGTAAAGATTAGTTTAGATGTTTTCTATATTTATTTGAGACTGTCCTGCAAAGTTGTTTTAAATATGTCCTGTGATTCTAAACTCTGATGTCACTGTGGATACATATTTAGGGCTGTCTTGTTCTTTTATTTATTACTAAATATATTTAATATATATAATATATATATATATATATATATATATATATATATATATATATATATTTTTTTTTTTTGGACTGTAACTGTGTGAGTTAGTAATTGACTCACTTAGTAATAATAAGGAACTGTAGAGTTGTTAGCTTTTGTCTCTTACAAACTTTCTTTGAAACACAAGTATGCTTTTCTTTATTGTATTCTCTGTGGATCTTTTCTCCCCGGGCCTCTACTGAAAATGGAAATATCTCCAGCTAGACTAGCCCGGTCAACAAATGTAAAATAAAATAAAAATAAATAAATAAATAAAATTATACCTTTCAATTGTGGCTGGTCCGTTTAGAGATATTTAAGCTCTTAGAGTACTTGCCTATCTATTTGGTGACACTGTACAGGCCACTCCTAATAGCCTGGCTCTTGGTCAAACTACCATTCGAATTAATAGTAACATTACACAGTAAGATGGGACACGCTTTGCTAAAGTAGCTGATAAGTAGTGGCTGGTGGTGATGGAAACTACCTTATAGTCTGGGCAGAAGGGGGCATAGCTTGTACACCTGTGCCAGGTGTGTGTGTGTGTGTGTGTGTGTGTGTGTGTGTGTGTGTGTGTGTGTGTGTGTGTGTGTAAATCAAACCTCAAAGTATATGTGTGTGTGTGTGTGTGTGTGTGTGTGTGTGTGTGTGTGTGTGTGTGTGTGTGTGTGTGTGTGTCAGCTACTTGGGCAGGGACATGAAGCACTGGTTGGATAGAGAGGGTGCTGGACGTCTTGGTTTGGCCAGTCAACTGAGATTTCAACCCTATAGCTGTGCCAGTGGGGAGTCTTACTGGGGATCTGGAGAAAGAGGGAGAAACCAGCCCCAGACTGACTGTGGTCTCTGTGTGCTCATAAGGGACATTGCACTTTACTGTGTGTGCACTTGTTCATTCCCAGTGTGTACATCCCCCACTGTTGCCAGTGGTGAGGATTGAGGCTCCTTGATTACTGGGCCAGTGCAAGGGCATCTCACCCCCCCAGTAAACATCTGGTACAGTTTGGAGGTTTGCCAGATATGTGAATTATGGTAACTGCCAGGATTGCCACCACACATTCAAGATGATTGCCTTTGCATTACACATGACCTGGCAGTTGATAGAGTGGTAGCCCTTTCTGTTAATGTAGAGACTACATTGTTCCCCAGGAGGTACCTTAATTTCTACATGCTTGCAATTTATGGCACCCAGTACTTCAGGGTAGTGCACTACCCAGTAGAACTGCTGCATATTTTTGGCCCTCTCCTCAGAACAATGGAGAAAATATATTTACTCACTGGCATGTTGAAGCATAGCTTCAAGGAATTGGTAGAGGATCCTGGGTGCTGATGCCTGTGACACCCCCAGCATGTCCTCTGTTGGTCTCTGAAATGTACATGTAGCTAAGATTCTAAAGGCTACATATACCTTAGTTTTCACTGGGATGGCATTTCCTTGGTTGGCTCTAGCGCTGAGTTGAAGGCAGCAGAAGTTGCAGAGTTCCTGTAGTGTGTTCTTGTCCACCCGATAGTGCTATACAATTTCCATGTCATGTAAGTTGTGAAAAGTTAAATGGATCTTGAAAATTCTTCTCCTTCTTAGCCTAGGCCTATTGGCAGCAGCATCAGCAGCAGTAGCAGCATTGGCTTCAGCCTGTAGCATGTACAAATGGATTAAAGCAGCTCCAGCCCCTAACATTCTGTCTGTGTAGACTTTCCATACCTGTACTCCAATAAATTTTAAATCCATAGGAAAAAAAGCATGGAGACTATGTGGATGCATTATATCTTGTTGAATAGCTCCACTGTATTGGATTGGTTGATTAGCATGCATGTCAGCTGCTTATGCTGTAATTAGCATCTATGAAACACAGACAAAGACAAGTGCAATCCATTAATATTCTACACCATATAAAAAGGCAACTATATAGCTAGCCAAACTGATGGTGATGAGAGTTGTATATGTTTGGAAGACTGAAAAAATGTTTTTTTTCCCAGATATATCTGTACAGAGGAGTACTGAACCTCAGCAGGTATGCTCCCATTTTGTTACCTACACACTGCATATGCTGGAATGTATTTAAGAATAATGTGAAGCAAAGGCTTTTACACTTTTATCTGTATGCATTAGTTAGAAGTGTACTAATGGCATGGGCATGTTTTTCAAGCCATTTCAGAGGTGCACATGATTGCCAATACGTGAAAATGGAATGCTGTGTGATAAATATGTAAAAATGTTTCAGGAACAGGTCCTTTGGTAGCACTTTTACCATTTCAAAGATGTTTTGTTAGCAAAATGCATCATTTGCCTTTTCTTTTATGGGGGGGGGGCAATGATGTGTTACTATTATGGCACACACAAGAATGGACTGTTCTTTTGTGGGAGGAACAAAGGTGAGATGCTGTTATGGCACAAACAAGGATATGTTGCTCTTGTTACTCTCCTTGTTTTGCATCTTGCCTGTTGTTAGTATTTCACATCTGTAGACTGTTGTATGTTTCTCCAGTGGGTAATACTGACTGGCTATCATTTTTGTTTTATCTGGAAACAGTTATTTTGTAGTTATGTGATACTTATGTGTATTATAATTCTTTTGTCTTTTAGGACACCTACCAGAATGCCACTCAGGCATGTCAATCCACAGAGACTTCCCTTCACTGATGCCAAAAGCCAAGTCATAGTTGATGGGTTTAGGCAACATGATGCTTTACTCCTGGAAAGCTGACGTGGAGAGATGGCACGTAGGATGGAAGTATGGCAGCAGACTGTCCAGGATGGCAATGGTGTGGGCAGCTATGCCAGAACATATGAAGAAGTGCACCACAGGGCCACTGATATTATTACATCTGCATGGTGGTGAGCAGCTGCAGTGGGCCATGACCAAATGGTTACCAGGGGAGGGCCTGCTAGGGAACCACCACTAACCACCAATGAACAGTTCCTGGCCAATATCAGAGATCCAGACAGCTCCCAGGAGAGTGCAGTACAGCATGTTCTGGATGTGAGTGAAACATCTTCTGAGACAGCAATCACATCCCAGGAGTAGCTTCCAGGTAGGGTTCGTTATCTGAACAGTTCAATACTGTTGTACAGTAAAACAATTGAAATGAATAAATTAATTTTCTTTCACATGTGGGGGGCTACTGAAGACTGCTATAGTTACACGCTTAGGTTGGAGTTGTCCTCCATGTTCTTGTTGAAAGTAGAGTTAATGCACATATAAAGGGGTAAATGTATTAACCCCTGTGTTGCCTTTAGTTTTGATGATATTGCCCTTACCTCTTGCTTAACTTCTTCCAGGACCATCTGGACTACAACGCAGTATGTCTTCTGCAGATGGTAAGCCAAATATTTTTTAAGTCAGTACTGCTGAGCAATTTAAAAAATATTGTATTGTATGATTTTGATCTCAGGCCTATTGTGTGTATTGCTATACTTTCTGTAATCATGGCAGCACTGTTAGTTTCTTAGCATATATTGCACTATAGTAGTACAGGTATTAAGGTATTCCTGTGTTTCTTGCTTTTTATCTCAGGTGATTATGACAGTGGGATTGTGGGCCCTGTGCCACCTGATGTCAATGTATCAGTAGAATATGATGATGATGATGGCCAAACTGAAGTACAGTCATGAGTTGTAGAGGATGAATCTGATACAGAGGTTGACATACAGCCATCCCTTGCATTTCCATGAGACATAGCCAGTAGGCCTATGCCTATGCAGTCCACTGAGTCCACAGATATTGGACAGGTGGACGGTAAGTACACTGATCAGGGAAGTGTGGCTACTGTAGGTACAGTGCCTGCTGAGTATGGCCATAACCAAAGTGTGGGCAAGGTGCCACCCAGGACTTTTGATAGCAGTACTTGGAGGGGGGGACTGCTGTTCCTCCTCCGCCTGGTGCAGATGTCACTTCCTGTGCCACTCAATGTATGTTTAGGGCCATCATGGAGGCACAGGGATGTTCCCATAGGTGCTCCAGACAAATGCTTAGGGTTGTGGATGTGGCACAGTCTGACATGCTTGACTGCCTATTCACTGCTGATTCACTCGATCGAATGAATGACACTTTGGAATGAAGGGTGTCTGTGATGGATCAAGGGGTGTCTTTCATGGAATGAGCAGTGTTTGTGATAAAACATCTACTGGGAGGGGAACACCATCCTTATGGGCATAGGTCAGCCACATCATCTGCTGTCAGCCAATGTGGTGGTGCCTGATAATGCTCCCATAGTGGCAGTACTTCCACTGCTCCCTCAGTCAGTTTGGTGTCCACACCCAGACATGGCAGGCCATGGGGTAGTGGACCTGGGTGTCCCCATGAAGGGAGCTTGTCCAGCAGGCATCAATCACATTCAGGTATCAGGACTGTTTCTGACCTTGGTCGTGGACATGCCAGTGCAACTCCTGGCAGAGCTAGGTCTCTTGGTCGGGGACGACAATGATGAACTGCAACCTCTACCACTCATGGCTCACACCTGTCCAACAGACCAAGAAGCAGAGCTAGCACAGAGCTTAACTGTGCTCATGCAGACACTCACACACAAATTTCACCTGGAGGACCCCTACAGACACACACACAACAGTAACTCATTTTGTCTCATTGGCCATTTGTTGTTTTATCCCAATGTTTGCCTTCTTCTCCTTCTTACTCACAGAAACTCACTGACTTTTTGTATCAGCCTAGGCTTCCTGCCCCCCCCCCTCACACACACACACACAACACTCTGTGCAAGGGATGATAACTGTGCCATACGCCTATCTTTTGGATTCAGGGATACAAAAGCTGTGTCTGATGCTCACGGTGCATAGTTAACTTAATGCTTAGTATATCTGCATTTGCGCTGTTGAACTGGTCATTGTACCTTTGACTTATATTGGCCTTTGAAAGTTAGACAGTTGTTGCATCAAAACTTCACAATGTTATAGCGAATGCTCTTGTAAGGGTTGTGAAGTCAGAAACTGCAATGTGTATCATTACTTTCTAACTTCTCTCTTTAATGATTTTTTAGGACAAATGTATCATGCACTTCATAAGTCATGCCATCATATTCAGATCTTAGGACTGTATGACAGCACTGTAGTCAAACCTCATCAGAACAGTAATATAGTATAATGCTCTCTTTTGCATGTACCTCATCAGACACATGTGGCAGCTGGAGAGATCACAAAGCTTTCTCAGCAAAATAACATAGGGCCTATAAACCATGCCATGATGTATGTGGATATATTAAAAGCCATGTCACTGTAAACTTTATTGTGTAGGATGAGGTGACTTCTCCGACCCTGCCCTGGTGGAAACACTGCATATCCCAAAATCTGATATAGCTATGACATCAGCAGACAGGGGTCTAGGGAAGTAAATAGTGTGGGAAGAAATAGCCAGGGAATTGTTATGGCTAGGCTTGTATAGGCCCTAGGGCCGATAGCCTAGTACCAACCTATGAATCTGTTGAAAATATGGTAATAACAGTGCCCCACATACTGCGGTAAAAGGCTCTCTGTAATGTTAAGCAACAGTGTGCACACGCACAGACACACACACACACACACACACACACACACACACACACACACACACACACACACACACACACACACACACACACACACACTCACTTGACTGCAGTGAGAATAGAACCTCTACCTATCTAGGTACACAGACTACAGAACACAGTACCTAGTGCAAGTACCACAGCACAAGTCTGACTTTTGCAAGACTGCAGCTGAACAAATAGTACATGACATCATCAGCCCATGTGACAGACAAGATGTTGCCAGGTCTGCATAGGTTCATAGCTTCATAGGTTCATACGAGGCTACTACCATAATGGCCCGAGGTTCATAAGAGGTTACTAGGCTAATGGCCCTAGGGCCTTTTCAAGGCCAGCCAAGTTGTAACATTTTTCCCTTATGTACCAAGATATATAGTCCATATTTGTGAATCCATGATCAGCACTGGTTACCTTTGTCTAAGAGTGATATAGGTGAAACCCCCAGGATAAATTTATGATTTCCTATCTAATTATCCAAGTTAGATTTAAATAAGGTCATTGAGGACCTCAGTTTCACATGAGCTGGCAGTTTGCTCCATAGGAGTGGCAATCTCTGGGAGACATTTCTGTTTCTCTAGCATGTCCTGTTGATGTTGCAGTCTAGGTTAAGCTCCGGAGAGTGAGTGAGTCAGTGAGTCTTGACCCATTTGATTTGCATAGGTGCAGCATTTCCATTAAGGCAGGGTTTGAGACTGCTCTGTAGGCCAGCCACAAGCTACCTTTCAGCAGCCGACAGTGACAAGGCATTCAGTCTGTCATTGTAGGTAATGTGTTGGAAGTCCCTGTTTTTTCTTAGTGAGAAACCTCTGAGGTCTCTCCAGCTGCTGAAGGTATCTAGTGAGGTGTATGCAAAAGGGAGCATTGTGGTCTGTTATTGGTCTGATGCAGGAAGAGTACAATGGAGTTATAACATCCTTAGTCTTGGATGCTATGCCCTTACTTATGAGGTGTGCAAAGTAAAAGGCCTTCCTTACCACTCTGGATGCATGATGATCAAAGCAAAGCTTGCTATTAACCTGAATTTCCAAATCTCTCACCACTGGGTTGGAACATAGGAGGTATTATTAATAGTGTAATTTGCATGGACTTCTCCTTTGCCTAAAGGGATAATAGTGCATTTTATAGGCTCACTTTAAGCCTGGGGCTTTGGCAACAATCATTTATGTATGTAAGCCCATTTTGTATATGTTGACATCATTTGGTAATTCGATGATTGCACCCAGTTTGCATTCATCAGTGAACTTGGTGAGCCACAGGCCATCTGTTTTCATCTCAGTTTCTGAGAAATACATTCAAAACAGTAGGGAGACCAGCACAGACCCTTGTGGGATACCACTGGTAACAGGTCTGCTGGTAGAGGTGGAATCCCCACCTATGAATGTATGCATTCTATTGGTGAGCCAGTTGTCTACCCATTTAATGATGCATGGGTTAATGCCCAGCTGGGTGAGTTCCACAAGGATTGTGAAAAAGCCCTTGGCCAAGTTGAGATAGGCAGTATGTACTGATTTGCCTTCATCGAGGGTTTTGGTGACACTCACAAAGAATTCCAGTAGGTTTAGCAGGTATGATCTGCCCTTAATGAAGGCAAACTGGGTTGGGTGAAGAGTTTGATGGTCACAAAAGTCCTTGCTGATAAGTTCCAAGATGATTCTCTCCATGGCCTTACAGACAAGGCTGATTAGGCTTATGGGTGTATAGTTCACTAGGTTGGTTGAGGGGCCTCCTCTGCACAAGGAGATTATGGTTGCTGTTTTCCACTCTGCCAGGAAAAAGTCAGTACTTATAATCTGGCTGAAGAGGGTACCCAGTGGTTCTGCTAACTCTTGCTTTATACTGTTTAGTAAGCAACCTGGGATGTTATCCGGTCCCATAGAGGCTGTGTTTTGGCCTTGACAAGTGCAGTTATGACCTGTTCTTTAGAGATAATATGTAGAGAACTGTTGACAGGTATACTGTGGAGTATGACCGGAGGAGACAGGGCTGTAAAATTTTTGCCAAACCTATCATAACAGGTTGGCTATGTCCTCATGTTCAGTATGAGTGGTACTGTCCACTCTGAATTTGGAGCAAAACTGAGCTTTCCATTTAACATTACAGACATAGCTAAAGAATCCCTTGTGATTATCCTTAGTTATGGATGCTAATTTAGTTTCATAATTAGCTTTAGAGGACTTTACAGGATGTCTAATTTGCTTGTTCAAGCTATGGGTGGTATACTTCTGCTGAGACTGTTCCCTCTTATTCCTGGATATCAGTTTCTTTCTTTTGTTGTATATTCTATTTATGCTAGATGCCCACTAGGGCTGCTTGTTTTTTGTGAGCAAGTTTTGATTCATTCTGGTACAGTTAAGTATATACATTTGTAAAGGTGTTTATACAGGGGATTTGTGTACACCTCTGTATAGGAGTCTTTACTGTCAGTGATGGTAAGAGATTTGAAACTATTTATGTCATCACTTAGGAGGCTATAGTTTGCTTTGGAGAACATTTTGAACCTTTTGGATCCAGAGGGGGCTCAGGTACAATTTTTACATTGAACATGACTGATTTATAGTCATACTTTACCAGGGAGGGTCTTACACATCCGGTGGTGCAGCGATCTCCCATGTTGGTGAGTACTAGGTCAAGGACATTCAAGCCCCTTGTGGGGGCGCAGACTAACTGTTCCAGAGCATTTGTGTTTGCAAAGTTCAGAAACCTTAGGGCGAGCATGTTTGAACTCATATATGTATCCTAATCAATGGAAGGATAGTTAAAGTTAACCATGCCTAGGGTGTTTGAATGTATTATGAGTGACTCAAGTAGGTCCAGGAAGACACTGTGTGGTTTTAATGGTTCATGCTGGTGGACTTCTAGCTAACAACAATGTGGAAGGGGGTCTTTCCTACAGTTAGATGGATTTAGATTAACTCTAGGGAGTTGTACTACTTAACCAGTCTTGAGGTATATTTGTCTTTTAAGAAGATGGATACACCTCTTCCTCTAGTTCTTTCATGTTCATTTTGCAGCCTGAACATGTGGAAGGCATTACAGCCTTTCATGGCTGAAGTACTCTCTGTGGTCCTAAACCATGTCTCTGTGACTGCGCAAATATTGACATCTTCCCAAGTAAGAAGTGCCTCCATTGAGTCTAGTTTCTGATTTAGACTCCTAGCATTAAACAGCATAACCCTGAGTTTGACTTTTGGGGATAATTTTACATCAGGAATGTTGTTCTTATGACATTGCCTAAAAAAGGCACTATGGGGGTGGCAAGTACCTTGACTAGTAAGTGAAAGGCAAGATGTGACAGATGAAGACCATCCCTTGCAAAGCAGTGTGGTCTGTCAACCATGTCATCCCAGGCTGACAAATACTGGTTCCCCCTAGACTGAAACCAGTAGATAAGCCAATTGTTGAACTTGATAATTCTTTTGTTTGTATTGAGGCATTATCCTGGGTGAAGGTAGAATGCTGCTTAGGGCTATGGACATACCTGTCTGGGGCACATTATCTGAAAGCTCAGCCAGATCTCTCTTCATATAGTCCAGTGAGGTACTTCTCAAGTCATTTACCCCAACATGGAGTATGACAGAGGTGTAACTGTGCTTGTTGTTGAGAGACTTGAGAGTGTGCATGACTTTGTGTATCCTGGCACCTGACAGGTATCTGACTGTGGCTTTCTCCTTGTATAACCTGGTGAGGTGGACATCTATGTGTCTCAGTATGGATTCACCTATGACCAAGACATTGGTTTTGAGGTGTTTTGCATTAAGGACTTAATGGGTGAGACACTGAAACATTTGTTTTTTATGTGTAGTGGGTTCCACTGGTTCTGTAATGTGTGCAGAAGGTTTGCATTTGTGAGGTCTGTGCTTTTTGGTAAGCTTCTAATGAGTACCTCTGCATATGCATGTTTATCTGTTGTGCACTTGGTTTGCTGATAAGGTGAAGTGTGTGTGCTAACAGCCTATTTGATATCTGATTTGTTGTTACCTGAGGAAGAGAGCATTTATTCTAGACATTATATACATTATATACTTGCATCTCTCAGATATTGTATTTGTAAGTTTTAGGAGTACATGGTTATCACTATATATGAGGCAATAGAAACCTAGCTGTGTAAAAACACAAGTGCCCCTATTAATTAGCAACTGGGCCTGTCTATGAGGGACATAGGTGCCAGCCCAGAGGTGACTTGCCCTCTCAGGCAGTCCTTCCCCAGAGGACATTCCAGTGGTTCCCGCCAGGAGCAGTGGCAGAGGTGGTGAGTTTTGGCAGAGGGGGTGAGTTTATCACCCAAACCAAGTTGCCAGAGATGATGCATAACTTGTGAGTGGCACTTTTGGTGCATGCCTACTCTGGCTGGAGGGGCTGCTCTCCCTCATTTTATGAAGTACCAGGAGGATGAGAAGGAGATGTCAAGCACACCAGTCAGTGGCAGAGTGTAGTGACAGTGATGACATTCCTGTGAGTGAGAACTTGATTTTCACTGTTACCCAGCTTGATGATCATGGGTCCTGGATGTCCCCACCCTCACACCATCCTTGGTGTCCACTGACCTCTTGTGTCCATCACTGTCCCTGTCTCTTGTCTTGTTGTCTTGTCTGTTTGTAATTGCTTCCTCACTTACCCAATTTACCAAACACAGACATACTTATGTCCCTTCCCCAACATTCCTCTCTATCTCAAAAAAAAAGAAAAAAGGGCATCTATCCTCCCAAAAAAATCCCATACATAGCTCTCCATTTTGCACAAGTGTCTTCTTGACACACTTGATTTGGTACAATTGGCTATACAACATGATTGTGTTGTGGTCACCCCTCTCTCTAGAGATGAAAGTCCTAATTCAGCTAATATTTTGCATATATTATCACTTTTTACTGTTGAAGAAATGGATAGCTTTGGTTCTTTCTTACCTCCCTCCTGCACATTCCTGTATTTCTTTCCATTTTTCTTCCCCCCCACTTGCTCTCCATTTCACCACTGTTCTGTCTTTCCCATTTCTTTTCTTTAATGCATGATTGTGTGCATAACACATCAATGTGAGCAACAGTAATACGAAAGTAGTTAAAAGTATTGCATACATTTGTGTTCGAACACAGTACCATCTGGCCCCAAAAAGGAATGTATCACTCTATTAACTGCATTCACACATGCTGCCACTAAGTCAGTTAAGTAGCAAGTATATTCCAGAGACTCAATACTGTTAGACATTAGCAATGATGGAGAAGCAATGGATCCCTTCACTTTTTGGGCTCCATGTTTGCACGGAGGTATGCATCATGCACTAATGGTGAGTGGCTGTAAACAGGTGCAGTTACCCCCATGCAATGCTGCTTAACACTGCTGCAGTATGCCAAAAGACAGCAACATATCTGGTATAAACAATTTATGTCATTGTATTACCACTCTGTAATGAAAAATATTTTAAAGTATAACATATGCCTGTATTCAAACCTAGTACCATCTAGCCCCCCAAAAAAAGAATGTTTCACTGCACTAACTGCAGTAATATGTGTTGTAACAGAGTCAGTTAAGTATCAGGTGTATTCCACAGACTCAATATTAACGGTCAGACTTTAGCAATGCAGGTCGTGTTTGTGCACTGCTTAGCTGTATGCAAACATGTGTATCTTGCATGCGTATGCACTTTACTAACTGTTGAGCAAACCTGCTGCTCTCCACACTATGGAACTGTATATATTATGCTGTATGTATTCCTGCTCTTTATTGTCCATTTCCTTTGTATGACATGAAATTACATACAGAAACATTCAAACTGAGGGCCCTATCTAACTATATGTCACATATTTAAGATACATCTATGTGTTGGCACCCCACCAAGCACTACAACCCTGGGGTGTCAGTAGTTTTTCCACATATATATCAACCACACTACAAAATGTAACATAAAATGTTATGCGGTATGCAATGCACATCAATCTAGTAATATACAGAATTACAACTATTGACCCATATGCCAAAAAAGCCTTATCTTCAAGGCTAGTGCAGGAATCCGAATGAATCATATCCACAGGTACATAGGTGACCTTCAACGCACTTGACTCTACCCAGTTTGGTTTTGTCAAGGGTAGATCTTGCTTACTGACCCTTCTGGACTTCTTGGATACTGTCGCCAAAGACCTGGATGAGAGGTAACAGGACATACCATCTATGTTGAGTTACCCAAGGTCTTTGATACTATCCCCCATTCATGTCTCATAGTGAAGATCACTCATCTAGAAACTAGGCCATACAGTACAACATGGATAAACAACTGGTTCAACGATAGATCACACACTCTCAAAGTTGGGACTGTACCTCCAGCACTAGCCCTCTGACCAGTGGAATACCACAAGCATCTGTGTTGGGCCCTCAACTGTTTGGGAAATACTTCCCTGAAGCACAGACAACAGTAGATGGCCTGAGGCTTGCCATGTTTGCAGATGACTGTTAATTGGATATACTCATATAGAGTCCCCCAATGAAGGTAACATATTACAGTAGGGGCTGACACAGACTGATGATTGGTGAAAAACTCACGGACTGAACTTTAAGGATACAATAAGTTTTTGTCAACTTTGTCAGTGAAGTAATCCTTCTAATTATGATATACATAGCACCCCCAAGCTCACAGTGTTGTGAAACTAGGGGAACACATGTTGATAGGAATCTACACTTTCATCACTATGTGCCCATAGTAGTGACACACACACACAATCTGCATTTTGCACATTATACATATGGACATCACATCCAAGACCAGGGTATTCATACCTCTGCTATACTCTATCCTTATCACAGCAATAATGGAGTACAATGCTCACATCTCTCTGTACCTCACCAGACTCCTGCAGCACAGGGTTGTGTCTGGTGGACCCCCAAACCTCCAAGCTTAACACACATAGAACGACTGACATACCTGTCACTGTACTCAGTATCATGCAGGCTGCTGAGAGGTGTCCTATGGCTGCCCTGCAAAGCAGTGTCAGACCCTGCCCTTCTGGAAATGGTGGACATCTGCAATTCAAATGGGATAACAATAATTTGCCCCTGGGTTCTCAACCTAGCCTGTGACATAAACAGAACATACTGGGGAGACAGATATTTCCCACTACAATTCACACTCCTCTGTAATAGGCTCCCACTGTATGTGAAGCAGTGGTCCTCAATGATCCTGTTCAAGCACAACCTTAACAACTATTTGATGATTGTAAAGTCACCTCTGGAATGGCACCTATGTCCCTCATGGACAGGTCCAGTTGGTGCTGCTCACAAACATGCTCTACTAAAAGCAACCATCCAACTATGCTCAATAAGGGTACTTGTGTTTTTCAGAGCTAGGCTTCTAAACACCCTGGTGCTATTAAGCTAGTAGCTTCTTATGAACCTATAATGCTATGTGCCTATGCAGGTCTTCCAACCTGTTGTTCCCACATGGATTGCTGATGTCAACTACTAAAAGTTCACCTGTACTCCTGTATAAATCAGACTTGTGCTGTGGTGCTTGTATTAAGTAGTGTGTTCTGTAGTCCAGTCTGTTCTCAGTGCAGTCAACTTGGTTTATATGTGTCTGGACAGCAGAGCAGAAGTATGTATCCCACAGTTACTGCTCCAATGCCATACAATGACAGTATTTTCATACTTGCTCATCCCTACACATCCATTTCATACATGCCTCCTAACTTCTTGTCTCCCACATGGCCTGATGATGTCATCTACTGTAAGCTGATTTGCACTCCTATATAAATCAGGCGTGTGCCACGGTGCTTGCATTAAGTGCTGTGTTCTGTAGTCCATATGCTTAGATAGGTAGGGGTTCTGTTATCACTGCAGCCAACTTGATATGTGTGGGTCTGGACAGCAGAGCAGAAGTGTGTATCCCACAGTTACTGCTCTAATGCCATGCAATGACAGTATTTTGATACTTGCTCTTGCCTACACATCCATTTCATACAGGCCTCCCAATCTCTTGCCTCTCATGCATGGCTTGCTGATGTCATCTACTGTAAGTTCACCTATACTCCTGTATAAATAATACTTGTGCCTGGCGTTTGTGTTAAGTACTGTGTTCTGTAGTCCTTCTACTTAGATAGGTAAGGGTTCTGTTCTCACTCCACTCAAGTGTGTGTGTGTGTGTGTGTGTGTGTGTGTGTGTGTGTGTGTGTGTGTGTGTGTGTGTGAGTGTGCATGTGTGAGCTGTTGCCTGACATTACAGAGAACAGTTTGCACCAGCATTTGGGACACTGTTATCTTCTCCTGAGCAGACACTGCTGATATCATCAGCTATGAAGTGTTGTCTGACACACTCCAAGTCAATCTTAAGCTGTGGAACTTGTGTAAAGTACTGTGTTCTGTAGTCTGTGGCTCTATTCTCACTGCAGTCAAATGTGTGTGTGTGTGTGTGTGTGTGTGTGTGTGTGTGTGTGTGTGTGTGTGTGTGTGTGTGTGTGAGCTGTTGCTTGACATTACAGAGAACATTTTACAGCAGCATGTGGGACACTGTTATGTTCCTCTCAACAGACACTGCTGATGTCATCAGCTATATCAGATTTTTGGATATGCAGTATTCCCACCAGTGCAGGGTCAGATACATGCCTGGGTGCCAGGTAGAAGTCACCTCATCCTATACAATAAAGTTTACAGTGACATGGCTTTTAATCTACCCACATACATCATGGCATGGTGTGTAGGCCCTGTGTTGTATTGCTGAAAAAGCCCTGTGGTCTGTCCAGCTGCTACATGTATCTGGTGAGGTACATGTAAAAAAGAGCATTATACTCTATTACTGCTGTAATGAGGTTTGACTACAGTGCTATCATACAATGCTAAGATCTCAATATGATGGTGTGACTTATGATGCGCACAACATAGGCTTTCAATAGCAGTGTGGACACTTGGTGGTGAAAGTTCAGATTTCTATCTAAATGTGTTTACTGTGCTTACATCACTGGGTTTTTGCATAGCAGGACTGTTGTAAATACTGTGATCAACATGGAACTCCACTTTTCACATGAACAACATTACAAACACACAGTTCTGCATTTATTTGTACATTGTGTCCCTTTGTCACCATTCAGTTGTGTGTATTAGCTCCTCCTGTGCTATGTTATCACCACTGGTGGACTCAATAATTTCACACAATATGCAAGAATCAGCAAACTTGGTAAGCCAAATTACATATACTTTAGCCTGAACTGTCTAGAAATACAGTTCAAACAGTGAAGGGCCAAGCACAGATCCCTGGGGTTTGCCAATGGTGACGGCTCTACTAGTACAGGCTGATTCACAACTTTAACACGATGTGTTCTGTCAGTGAGCCAACTGTTTACCCATCAACTGATGTAAGGTTTAATCCCCAGCTTGGGGATTTTCTCACTGATAGCTGCATGTGTGTTTGTTTCAAAACCCTAGGCCAGATCACAATAGGTATATGCACTGCCTTACCTTCATCCAGGCCTATCACATGGAATTGATGTACTGTCATAACATCACAAATCATCTATGATGTGACCACGCACATGCAGCTTCCTGATGCAGTTAAATATACAGTTCAACATACCCACCACACAGCCTATGTTCCCATACAAAGATGTACATCAACATGCATCCACCTGAGTTGGGGGACAGCAACTGATGCATGCATGTATAAAGTCATCATGACTCTCCTCGACTGTGAGGTAGATCAATATGTCATCATGGACCTCTTTGACATATACACTAGTAATATTCCAGGTGTGTGCAATAGACCTGTGTGAATTGTTACTGCTAAATCAGGTCCATTACATCTGATAGATGTTCTCAAAGAGGTTATTGAGAGCATGTATGATGACAACAGTGTGGCATTTGACACAAAGCCACACTGAGGTAGTCAATCAACACTGTCATATGTGGACATAAACAGCTATATCACCAAGTAGGTAGACTAGTGTATGACATACGTGGAACTCACTGTGTTGTAATGTGTGATGTGGCATATATCTCAGGATCAGTGATCAGGTCAGTACATTGGGGTGTCTTCTAGGCCCTTTCCTGCCCATTAGTAAGCTGATGGACATCACAGATGACATACACATATTGCGTCCAAACAGCTGCCTGAAGGACTACAGCTTGTGGGCAATCATTGACTCCAGCTGTGATATTAGTATATTATAGACAGTATCAACACATATCAGAGACTGCTGCCACAGCCATGACAACACCTGCATTGATTAGACACATGGAGGGATTTGTTGAATCAGGAAACAGACATGCCACCCAAGTATAATGTGGACATCACACCCTATAATCAACCCAATAGGTTTGTAACCTGTATCCTGGGGTAGAGAGTAAGTGGTACATCCACCAGCATGTGGTCACAGTGCTGACTACTCCCTTGAATGTAACACAAGTACTGGGCATGTGAAGGACATGCACATTAGAGGCTATAATATCATGGTTCCAAGCCTTCATCACACCAGTAACTGTGTACAGTGCACCCTTGTTCAAGTGCCTCCCTACATATCTTCCAGTGATGTGTAACTGAAGTGTACCACCTTTGTCACAGTGTGCCGTGACACACCTTATTGACCATACCTAGGTATTCTTTCTGTGGAATATGCATGATTGTCTGATAGTGCAGAACAACAATCAAACTGTCACACCAGATACACGTGTGCTACCTGCTCAGTTTATGCACACACTGCATACATAGGTGTTTGACAATGTTAATGGCATGTATATCATTTGTGACATTGTTGATTGTGCCATAGCTATATGTCATACACACAAGGCAACTAGCCTGCATTGCCCATACTGTCACATACAAGTATAGCAGTGTCCCTTCTAATACCTCCTGCAGATATTACAGTACCAGGACAGTGTGCATGGTTACCTTCATAAAGTGTGGATGTATCATAATAGTTGTCATCAGTTTGTGTGTGCAGGCTCATCGCTTATCACACAACATCACATATGTTTTGTCAGAGGCATGAGATTAGCAGTGGTATTGTTCTGATATTGTCCATGATTGTGGTTGATTCTTGCAATGTTTGCTGTAATCCTTTACCTGTGGCCATCTTGCTGGAGACCTCTGCTAAAAGTACACTCATATTCAGGTATATCGTTTTGCACAGCTTCCCAATATGCACCCTACCCCAATTGTATGTCAGATCCCTGATAGATGTCCTTTGCAGTATTCATGTAAGGATGCTTATCTCACATACATCCTTCCCATTATGTTCATAGGTTCATAGGTTCATAGGTTCATAGGTTACTACTAGGCTAACTACCCGTATGGGCGATTTTAAGCCTAGCCAATTACCCCATGTCAGAATCAAACCCTGCACCTTGTGTTTCTAAGGTAAGCACCTTAACCATTACGCCAACCTCCCACCCCACTTTGCATGACAGTCACAGACAACACATTTTCACTGTACAGTCTGTAGATATGTGCTTGGTGTTGCTGCTAAAACCATCTTAAATTGACATGCCCTCCTCTGCTGTAAGTGAGGGAGTTTCACCTGTACTCTTTTCCCCTGTGTTCATTCCTACAATTCATTTGTGTGTCCCTATTCAATGCACACACTTCCCCTGAGTGATCATTTTACATGGCAGTCCCATGTCCTGTTACAGATCATTAACACAGCTTCAGTACAGAATGCCAGGCAAGGACTAACACAATACTCTACTTTGTAGGTATACTTTCCTGTACTGTGCTTGGACCATATATTTTACATTCATACCTGTCAACTGTCCAAATATTCCCAGGATGTGCAGATGTTTTCCTTTTCAAATAGGTTGCTTTCTGCCATATCACTGGAATAATCTCTGGACTGATGTGACTCAATATGACATACATTTGAGTGCATACCTCTCAGCTGTCCTGATCTGTGCAGTGTCCAGTTTTTGTCTCATATTTGTGATCTTTTCCTCATAACATTTCATTGGCATGTCATTGCAGAGTCCAGTCAGAAACTATTGACTGACATTTGAGTATCAACCTTCATATGCTTCAGAAAGTTCATGCTAACGTACAATCTATATATTCTATATATTTCCCAAGTTTGGAAGTACAATATTAAAATTACAATTCTGTGCCTATTTCTAGCCCTTTGTCCCCCCATTTTTATGGCTTTGTCCACATTTCATGCTCTAAGAGGTTGAGACTAGCAATGTGTTACATTCTAACACATTGCTATGTGACATCTGTGTCAAATATGTCCCTATCACTGGTTATTTGCCCTCTCATTAAGTCGGCCTCTGTGCAAACAGAATAACAACTATTTGTAAAGCCCTGATGATCACTGTGGCATTCTGTGCAAGTCTGCACACTACAGGTGCTCTGACTTACATGGAATTGCTATTCACATTTGGTTAAAAGGTTTCACAGCCAGCAACACTGTTGTGAGCCACGAAACCTAGCTTAGGTACACTGTGCCTCATTAATATGCATTGGGTGCTGATGCATGCCCGTGCACCATTATGCTAACATATAAACTCCTTGTAGGCTCTGCTGAAGCCTACATGGAGCTTATTGAATCTCACGGTATGTCTACTTGCTTGAAAATAGATTAGAGGAATTAAAATGTCCTTTGCAACCTCTCCATCAAGCAGCTAGGAATTGATCTAGCTACCTCTCTATAATAATTAGAACCTTGTCAGAAATATCCAAAATAATACACCAGTCAGAAAATTGAACACCAAGCAATGAAGACAAAATGATTAGCTTAGAAAAATATTTATCTGTACTTAAAATATAACTAACATAAATTAAAACTTTTAAATTTGGAAGTATGTGGCAGAAGAAACATTATCATATGAGGTCTTCCAGGGAAAATATTGAAAAACCTAAATGAATAAATAAATACAGACCAAATTTTTTTTGAACTCTGCCTGCCAAAAGAGCCTTCAAATAAAATGTGTTCATAGACCTTCATAAAATACAATCTTGCCCAGACAAATATTGTATATGTAAAAATGCAGAATTAGCATGATGTGTATACTGCACTAAAATCAGTAGAAAAGAAGAGAAACTTTACCTGGGAAAGAATTGAACTACGAATTATGTAAGGTATTCATTTTTACAAGCAGCTAAGATAAAAGCTTTTACCATTTGTGCTCAATTGTTACAGGATAACATGAAATTGTTAATGGCTTTCTATATCAGATTGCAGTTTACACACTGTGACAGTAAATATCAAGCATACTCTCTACAAGAAAGGTACCCACATTTATCAGATTATTTGACATTAGACCTGGCTGAATTCATGGAAAAATATAAAAACATTTTTATCTGTCATAAGTATGCCTTGCCATACCAATATAAATAAGATGCTCTCCTCCAAAAAAAGGAAGCCAATCTCGTGGTTCCCAGCCATCAATAAACTCTAAAACAGAAGAAAGAAACTTACAAAAAAAAATGAAGTCACAAGACTGGAAAACCTCCCTTATCAGTCTCAACAAAAAGCTGAGATCCCTTATCAAATCCTCTAAAGCCAACTATGAAGGCAGAATTGCAGCTGACACCAAACACAACCACAAAGCCTTCTATATATATCAAAAACCTCAAAGGCAATACCCAGATTTGCTCTGAATTATTGCATAATTGCACCACCTATACTGAGCCAACAGATATAGCCAACATACTGACAGATTTAGTGCCAACTTTGCCCCTCCCCCCAAGGGCCCTATCACAATTTCAGAAGAAAGCCTGGTACCCACCATTTCTGCGGCACAGGTAAAAGCTGCATTGTCCAAAGCCAATAATACAGCATCCATGGGACCTGATAATATCCCTGGCTGCATCCTACATGAGCTACAAAATTAACTGGCACCACATCTGTGTACCCTGTTCAATCACAGTCTTATCTCAGGCTATGTCCCTAATGAATGGCACACTCCTACAGTGATCCCACTCCATAAAGGGGGAGCAACTACAGACCCTGAGAACTATCGCCCCATTAGTCTGATGAGTCTGGTATGCAAAGCTATGGCACACATCATCATAGACCTGCTTTACAAAGATATAGGCAATCTCCAAACTTTTAACCCCACACAGTTTGGCTTTGTCAAGGAAAGTTCCTGCCTGCTGAAACTGGTTGACTTCTTTGAAGCAGTCACCTAGGTTGTGGATGAGGGTAAGGCAGTGCATACAGCCTACCCCGACCTGGCCAAGGCCTTTGATACCATTCCCCACTCAGGTGTCATTGATAAACTCACCAAACTAGGCATGAATCCTTACATCATTAGGCGGGTTGCAAATTCACTCACAGACAGGACCCACAGAGTGAAAGTTGCGTATTCCAAGTCAGACTGTCGATCAGTCATGAATGGAGCCCCACAGGACTCAGTCCTGGGCCTTCTCCTGTTTGGCATCTACTTCTCAGAAGTCCAGGCCAACACAAAAGGACTCTGGCTGACCAAGTTTACTGATGACTGAAAGCTAGGAGTCATTATCAACTCCTCAAGTGATGCAGACATCCTACAAAAGGGCCTCTCGGAGACCAGTGACTGTAGTGTCGGAACCATGGCCTGAAGCTTAACACCAAAAAAATGCGTTATCATCCCCTTTGGAAAAAATTTAGTTCCCACAAATTACAACATTGATGGGAGCCCACTGAACACTGAAGGGGCCAGAAGAGATCTGTGCACCCAGGTCGACAGCCACCTCACCTTTGACCACCACATTGCCACTGTGGCCAGAAAGTCCTTCTATGTGACACATCTTATAACCAAAGGTTTTGCATCCAGGAAGAAAGAGGTCATCAACCATCTCTCCTTATCCCTCACTAGACCAATCATCGAATATAACACTCCATTTAGCATGTACCTGACCAGATACCTACAACAGCTGGAGAGACCACAAAACTACCTCACAAAAGGGATCCTAGGCCTTAAACACATGCCCTTCATGGGCAGACTCAAGAAACTTCAGCTGTTCTCAATCTCTTATTGTCTACTTGCAGGTGATCTCTGCTTGACTTACAAAGCCATGTCTGACCCAGCCCTACTTGAAATGCTACACCTAAAGAAATTCCAATCCCCCCACACCACACACTCCAGAGATCGCAACCTCATTACCACAATTAACAGAAAATGCTGGAGGGACAGGTTCATCTCCCAAAGACTGCCCATACTCTGGAATAAGCTTCCCATTCATGTCAAACAGAACACCTCGCTGGCCCTCTTCAAGGTAAATCTTGACAAGTGGATGGGTAACAGAAAGTTGACTCCAGGGATCATTCCAGTTGCCCTACTGGATATGAACACTGTGAACTAACATGGGGTGGCCCGGTGCCTGGGCAATTTTTTTTTTGGGCTAGGCTTGTAAAGGCTCCAGGGGCCATTACCCTAGTACACACCTATGAACCTATGAACCTAGATAAGTTGTTTGACTATTGTTTATCAGCTCTAAGTACTAGAAGACATGCTTACTTCAAGTATCGAAAAACTCTGTTTAGAAGTGTAAAACAGATAAAGGTTAAATACATTTTCAGTATACTTTCTATCTACAAATAATACATGTTCCTTAGATGGAGACACCAAACTGTACATAGCAATATATTGTTAAAATATGTGAGTGAAACTGCTCATAACAAGCTGCTTTGTCCTGATGTTAAGAGCTATGTTTTAATCTTGTGTTATCTTGTTGCAAGTATACCCATTGCATAGGTGCAAAATTAATAATAATCTAGATAATAATATTGTTTTTTTGCTGTGTACAAACTGAAATACATAATTGTCCTAATCTATGGCAGGTCATTTGTACAATTAAATTTAAAAGACTTGATGTGGCTGAAGAAAGAAATTATTGTATCGCTTATTTGTTTATGATTTTGAAGTTTTTCATTCTTATGTTTACTATATATATATATATATATATATATATATATATATACACATAAACACACACACACACACACACACACACACACACACACACATATATATATATATATATATATGTGTGTGTGTGTGTGTGTGTGTGTGTGTGTGTGATTTGCTTATGATTTTGAAGTTTTTCATTCTTATGTTTACTATATATACACATAAACACACATACACACATATATCTATATCTATATATATATATATATATATATATGTATATGTGTGTGTGTGTGTGTGTGTGTGTATGTATAAACTCAATCTCAAAACAGTACAACTGGAAACTCTACGTACCAACTCCAGGAACAAACAAATAAATGAATACTCTGGTGCCAAAAGATAAAAACAACCCCATTTATTTTTATAGAAAAAATGACAACTTTCAACCACATAATTAGACGGACTTCTTTAAATAAAAAAAATAATAGTCTAACTGCCTTCATATAAACATTACATTTAAACCAATGAATATATAAAATACAATAAGGAACCTGCCAAAAGTATTTAATCTATATTTAAAGTGCCAGGACTGCATTTAAGTTTCCTAGACATTAACACCAGTTTGATAGAGATTATTGCATTCAGACCTAGAAGCATATCAGCTGACAACTCTGCCTGCCAATATAATATATTTTGTATCCAAAAGCAACTCAACATCTTCCCATGTGTTTAATATGAAAAACAGATCTAAACTAGTAAATACATAATTTCTAAGACCTACACAATGAATGCTATGTGTACAGGGTGCATTATGCATTTCTTTCCCTTCTTAATGGAGTAAATATGTTTTTATTCTATATTGCATTTCACTACTTGTTTTTCCTATATAAAATGAACTAAAATAGTTGCAATTAGCAACATATATCACATTTGTTGCACTGCAGTTGTATCTATCACATGCTCCATAAATGTTACTAGTATTTGTGTACAAAAAATAGGAACTATCACACATATACCTACAATATTTGCACATCTCACAACTATATGTTCCTTTATTTTTTGTTGTTAGTCTAATAACATGGTTATACACATTAATAGCTCTGCCTCCTGTCTAAACGACTTTTCATATCATTGCCCCTTTGATCAAAAAACAAAGGTACAACAGTCAACACTTTAGATAGTTCCTCATTACTGTGCAAAATGTTCAATTTATTTCTTACTACTTGATTGACTGTAACTGCATTTACACTAAACTCAATACCAATCTAGATGCCTCATTAATTTTACCATATTTTGCCAATTCTTTACTTGATTGCCATAAAACAGGAGTATACTTATTATTTCTATAATTTATATCCCCAGATATCATTTAATTTATATCTTTAACTGGATAACCCCTTCCTAAAATCATGTCAACTAATTCAAAAATACTCTTTTCAAAGTCAAACTCACCACTCATTAATCTGTTTATCCTATCTGGCTTGCTATTAATAATATTCCATTTCATGTTTCTGGGGTATCCACTGGAAAATGCAAATAACTGTTGCTATAACAATCTTTTTTGTATAGACTCAACCCAATAAGTCTGAGCTTTTAAATCCTTAAAGATACAAACATCCAAAAATGAAATCTATTGTATATGATAGTTAATTTTAAATTCTAAATATTGTGTATTATTATTAATAAAATGAAGAGATAAATTTAACTGATGCATATTCTACCTCCATGAAATAAAAACATAATCTATAAAATGTATATATAAACACATGCATTGAATTCATTGGCATAAACAAATTTATGTTTATAGTCAACCATTAATAAATTTAGAAAAGAGGAGGCCATTATGGCCCCAGTAGCCACTCCTGAACCTTTGATTAAAATGGCTGTTGGCAAATACAGAATAATTATTATCCAATACTAATGTCAACAATTGTTCTAACAACTTTAAAGATCTGCTACTTATTAAATCATTTATGTTTAAAAAACGTACCACATTTTGTAATTCCCATCATCTTGTAGTATGACCACATATAATGAATTAATATCTAATGTTACAAAAATCAAATCTTCTCTGAAACACAGTTTTTAAATGTATTTAAAAAGCAAATGTATCTTTAGCATAAGATAGAATATGTTTAAGAAATGGCTGAAAAATAAAATCCAAGGCTTTAGTTACATGTTTAGTTTAGACAGAGAGATTGAATGTTATATTGATCTTAAAACCTAATGCAGATTCTACAAATGCCATAAGTTATAGAATCATTGACCTTATGAAATTTGACATTAGGATATGATCATGTGATTATCCTTGATTGATTAAATAAATTCAAAAACAAAATATTCTTGCCTTAGCTATTGGTGCCTCTAAAGCATTTAATATAGTAAATATTTTCCTTTTATTGGCCATGTTTCCATTTGGTTTTCCTGAAGAGTTTATACATTTTATTAAAGTTCTATACATGAATCCAAATCCAAAAACTTGGAACAAGACAACCATGGCCATTGTCACCGTACCTATTCAACACACACACACACACACACACACACACACACACACACACACACAAGCACTCACACTCAAACACACACACACACACACACACACACACACACACACACACACACACACACACACACACACACACACACACACACACACACACATATATATATATATATATATATATAGAGAGAGAGAGAGACTATATATTTGACTTTCCAAAAACTCGGAGCATTTGTATGGTGATTGCTGTACAGTGAAGATTAGGGAAGTTATCCTTTTCCCACTGAAGTGGGAACTCGAAGTTTGCATTTATAATTTGCAGGGGGTATGGGGGTGTGCAGGAGGATTTTTGTTGTTTTGCTTTGTTCAATTTTCCGGAACGCCAGCATATGGTTTCAACTGTATGATGACATAAATATATATATATATATATATATATATATATATATATATATATATATATATATATATATATATACTCTAAAAATGATAAGCAAAACACACAAACATCAATGTGTTTAACAGCAATACAAAATAATTGAAAAAATGTCTGCACATCATTGTGTATGCTCTGAGATAATATTATTAAGAGCGTAAAACCTTAAAACAGTGTCCCCCACACCCCCTGCTAATTACACATTCTGACATGGCACATACCAGGAAAAGGGCACAACTTTCAACCATTTGTTTTGTCAACTAAAGTGTGTGAGCAAAGCAGATGTCAAATTTAAAGACTGTCAATTTAATTAGGAGATACCATGTCTATATATCTATTTTCAGAGAGAGATTGGAGAGAGAGAGTGGAGAGAGAGATGTTTTTCACTTAATCCAAAATAATTGTACAATATTCCAAATTCTATTTTTTAATATTGCAATTAACAGTTTTTCTGGATGATGTTAACATATGCCTAACATTCTCAGTCAAGCACTCTAGAAGCTCTAAAATCATCATCATTAACAACCCCCTTTTATATGAGGTATGGATGTCACATCCACATTAGTCAATGTGGTCAAATCACCTACAGCCTATTGTCTTACCACAGAATGGCTATCCCTGATCTTTCAGCTAAATTGATTCGGTTCAAATGATCTAATAAATGACCCCAATTAAATCCTTAAACTAACAAAGTCTTGTAATGAACTCAAGTCATAGGTATCTATATATAAAATGTCAAAAAAACTCTACTTTAAGTTGTCAAAATAATTTGCAGAAATGTTAGCTGTCTAGAGATGCTGACATAATGAGGGAATATAAGATTTTGACTTTTTTTCTGAGGTGGCAATGATCAAACTGAATGCATTTCTTAAGATTTTATTTCATTTAATGTCGACTTCCCACCAAGTTCAAAAATAACTACTAAAAATATCACTTATGCCACAGCTAAATCAACTTGATCCCTTAAATCCATTAGAATTCCCTAATTAAAACTAATAGCATTCCAACCACCAAAGGGATTTATGTCTACCAGTTAACACTGCATATTATTTTACAATTATATTGAGCGTACTTCTGAAAATCCTCATAGAGAAGATAAATACAATAAATAAATAAATAAATATTTATTTATTTATTTGTTTACTTATTTATTTATTTAATTCATATTTGTTAGCCGGGTTGGTCCAGCTGAGTTACAAAAAAAAAACATTTTCAATGAAGACCCAAGGAGAAAAGCTCCAATAATGTCTACAGTAATAAAAAGTAAAATAAAGATTATACATAAGTTAAAATAGAATACAAAGTGAAATGCCGGTATACAAAACAAATTATATTTTTCACATAAGAAAGTGTGAGTACTAAAAATATAAGCATACAGTTTAGTCACAATGCTGAAAAGCTAGCATGTCCTAATATTTACAGAATGAGAAGTAATGCCAAGACACTTCCTAAGTAGAGGTTGCAGAATGTGACTAGACAGAGGTATATGGGAAGTTAAGTGGGGTGATTGCAGTGACAGATCTTGGAGTTAAGCAGGTTATCTTTTAATAGTTAAGCAGGTGATCTTTTAGTGCCTTTTTAAAGTTGCTGTCATGAGTTATATATCTGATGTGTAATAGGAGTTTGTTCCAGTTAGGAGAGACAGAGTATTTTTAAAGCTTTTGCCTATATTTTTACAGGGTTTATAGGTCAGTAGTAAGAATTGGTTGGAACTACAAAGTGGACAGTTGGAGGTGTAATAGGACAGAAGTTTGGAAAGTGATGGGCAGGTAGTGGGCTATTGAGAAGGTAGTGAGCAGTTTGAAGTTGAGTGAGAATAAGTTGATGTGGGAGTTCAAACCAGTGACGTTTATGTTGGGCCAGGCAGTGGTGGGAGGAGTAGGGATGATTTACAGCAAATCTAGCAACTTTATTGTATGTTGATTTGAGTTTGTGAATAAGGGAAGATTGTAGGTTAGTCAGGATAGGGGAGGCATAGAGTAGGTTGGGTAGTAAGTTTGAGGAAAGGGATGTTTGGATTCTGTACTAAGGTATTTTTTATTTCTGTAAAGTAGGGATAATTTTTTGGTGTTTCTTTTCTGATGCTTTGTTGGACATGTAGGTCAAATTTTAGTTGGTCATCAATAATGGTGCTGAGGAGTTTAGTTTGTGTTTCAACTTTTATAATAGTGTTGTTGAGAGAAGAGATTGAAAAGGTAGATGTACAGTGGGAGAAGGAGTTAAGCAGAAAAAGGAGGAGCTTTGTTTTATTGGGATTAAGGATGAGCTGATTTGGATGATAGTTTGGAGAAGAAGAGAGAATGAGCAACAGTGTCAAAGACTTTAGAAAAATCAAGCAACAGGCAAGATACAAGTTTGTTATTATCTCTGACCATAAGAACAGTTTCAGAGCAGGAAATACGAGCAGTGTAGGTGCTGCGTTTAGTGTGAAACCCGCATTGTGTAAGAGTGAGGAGATTTTCTTGGATAAGATATGTAATTAGTTGACAGTGGATACATTTTTCAAGGATTTTAGACAGAAAGAGAGGATAGAAATGGCTCTGAAGTTGCTAGGTTCAGTTGAATTACCACCCTTGTGTAGAGGTATAGTGTAGAAAGATTTCCAGAGATTAGGAACTATGGATTCTTGAATGGCTCTATTAATTAAAATAGAGGCAGGAAAAGCAACAGAGTCATCAGCTATGTTAAGGAACCGAGGATGAAGGTTGTCAGTAGAGGGAGAGCAGGGTTTAAGTTTCAGGAGTAGCTTTCTGATGTAGGAAATCGAGACAGGTTTGAATGAGAAAGTGCTGGATTGGCAGCCTGAATGATAGGAGTAGAGTGGTTTGTGTTACATACATCTGTAGTAGAAGAGGAGTTATTAGGAATGAGTTTTGCAATAGTCTCTATGAAGTATTGGTTAAGAAGTGTTGCAGTCTCTGTCAGGGTGTTGTTAGGAAAGGGATTGGGGGTACTGGGGGTACCAGGGTGTAGAATTTTGTTAATAGTACTCCAAAATCTTTTAGGATTGGTGTAGTGATTAGCTTGAACTTGGATGTAGTAGTTTTTCTTATTGTGGTGGATGTTTTTTTGTTGAGGTTTCTAAGTTCTCTGTAGTCTTGTAATTATGAGGGTGATTTAAATTTTAGCCAGAGTTTCCAAGCCTTATCTCTTTTTGCCATGAGGAAAAGAGTATTTCTAGTGAGCCAGGGGGCATAGTTAGATTTGATCCTGATTTTCCTTAAGGGAGCTAGGGAGTTCAGGATGTCAAGAAAGATTTGGTTACATTTAAGTACAGCTTCATTAATGGGCAGAGAGTGCAGGAAAGACCAGTTGATAGAGGAAAGATAATTATTCAGAATATCTGGGTTAAAGTTGGTGAGTTTTCTACAGTCTTTGTAGAGGTGAGATCTCTGTAGTTGGGGCGAGTATCGATAGATGCGAGTTGGCAGGTGATCACTTATAGTGCTTTAGGGGGTACAGAGATTATGGTACATGTGAGGTTTGTTAGTGAGGATCCAATCTAGAGTGGACTCGGATATGTTTTTATGTAGGCAGGTGGGGGTGGAGATCAGTTGGGAAAAGCCGTGGACATTGATGCTGTGTTGTGGGAGTGAATATTTAGGTCATTCCAATCTATGTTAACATCTCCAAGGATTAAAGTTTCATAGGCAATATTTTGTGATAACCAAAAAAGTATTTGTTCAAGGATTGGGATGGTTTTACCTCGTTGGGTGTAGCTGGATACAATAGCAACATTTTTGTGGATATTTAAGTGACAATTTAGAATATGAAGCTCAGCAGTTTGAAAGTTTGGGATGGAGACAGTAAGTAGGGAGAGATTAAGTTGTTCAGAATAGAATATGGTGACACCACCACCTTTTTTTGGAATTCTTAGTCTAGTCGGTACATATTAAATCCTGGAGGTAAGATTCCAGTATCTGAAAGGTGGGGTTTAAGCCACGTTTCAGATATGGCTAGGATTTGGGGCTTGTTAGAGGCTATCCAGGAGTGGAAGTCAGTAATTTTATTGACTAAGCTTTGTGTGTTTAATGAGAGGATGTTAGTTGTTTTGAGTGAGGGGAGGGAATGTATGGCGATAGCAGAGGGGTACGGGGGGGTAGTATTAGCAGAGAGGGTGAGAGTGGTAGGGGATGGTGTGCCTGGGTTTGGATGAATGTCACCAGAAAGGAGTAAGGAATGCAGTAGAGGACTGGTTGAGGAGTGTGGAGGTGATAAGTGGAAAGTTTAAGTTTCAGTTTTGGAAACATAGAAGTAGTGGAAAGGATGTAAAGTTTGAGAGAAGATAGATGTAGGAGAACTGGAATAGTGAGGATGAGAAATAATTATTGTTATTTATAGTAGGTAGGCAGATGCTGAAGATAATTGGTTGAATATGGTTTAAGTTACAGTGATAGCTAGTGAGGAAGGAGAATAAGAAGACCAGTGGAGCTAGAAGGTATGGGAGGAACATTATCAGTGAATGGCTATCTATTATCAGAAGAGAATTGGATAGTACAGTAGAAAATGTGGGAACAGTGCAAAATGCGAAAGGAAGTATTAAGTTTGTAGAGAGGGGGAGTAGTTATAATGTCTAAGTGTTAAAGTGGCAGTAGCAAGGTGTTAGGTTGGAGTGTGAGGAAGGGGTGTGGTTATGTAATGAGGCTTGGATACAAGTGTACATATTGCTTAGGTACAAGTCTAGATGTTGCAGGGGTGGAAATGGGGGTAGGGTAGGGGACCAAAGTGGCCTGACCTCAACCAAGGAATGCATGCAAGCAATAAAAAAGTCTACAAAGACAATCAGAGACCTGGGAAAGGGAGGATAGGTAAGTAAAGTATGAGTGAGTCCTATAGTCAAAAGGAACAGGCAGAAATTAGGAGAAATACAAAAGTCAAAAGAAGTAGGCAGAAATTAGTAGAATTTAGACTAGGGAGATACTCTGCTAGATAGTTTGGTCATATTTGTTTCAGTTATTAGTACATAGAATCCCTTAGCTAGTCCTTTCTTAGTAAACTAGCATCTTAAAGAACTATAAACATAAAGCTTATTTATAAATCTTCTATGGAACTGAGCCATCCATCGTGTTCTTTCTTTTTTTTTGTAGTTCATTCCTTATAAATCTGGTTTTACAATTCCATGAATGATACAGAAAACATGTAAAAATCCAAACAAAAAACATTGAGACCTTGGAACCAAAAATTCTCCTTAAGAGTTCCTTATGGCTCTAAAGTTTCAGACATATTTGGCACTTGTTACATTGATACTGCTATAATTTAAAATTCATAAAAGTCTTTTAACTACTAAAAATACAACATAAGCCCTTACATTTTAGTGAATGCATGGAATTGTTTTTTCAATTTTTTTATTAGAAGTAATATTTTATGATTAACATTTTTTTAATCCAGATTGCATTTTTTATGTTTAACAATGAAACAGCTTCCTATATTTTGATCTATATGTAATGCTAGATATAAAATAAGGCAATTATTTTGTTAAGTAAAACATTTTTATTAAATGGAGGTAGTCATAAAGAGGCATAATTCAACCCTGCAGCAGTTAGTTAGATATGCATAAGTGTTGGCATTATGCTGGGGATACCACTGCATAACAAAACCCTGCAGTTTTAAAACCAACAGTCACTGTGTAAGTGAGCCAACATTGTTATGCGTGATCATGTAATTCAGGGACATTGGCATGCAGGTGGTAGGCACAAAGCTATATATCTACATGCATGGATTGACATACCACATCGCTGCTGCACAGCCACAGCTGGGACCCCATACAAGAGTGCCACAGCAGAGTGACAACTGATTCTATTATAGAAATTGAAAGGAAATAGATTGATAGAACAGTCATGAAGGGAGAAAAGCAAGCAGAGGCACACACAACAGGACAATGAGAAGGGAGGAGTGGTGAGGGGTGGGGCTAGAAGGGTATTTTTTGTAGACAGGTGCTCATTTTAAACAAAAATGGTAGAGTGGAAGGTAGTATTGAGAAAATATGTTTGGAAGGGGTATACAGATAGCTGCAGGAGCAGACAAATAAACATACTGTGCAGGCAAAAGAGGAGGTGATGACACAAAATTGGGCCAGCAATGGAGAGACACAGACTTACAGTAGTGGGCAATTGGTGATGAGGAGGCTTGAACTACACACAAGGAATGGGTATGTCACACAAAGAGGGAGAGCACCATGATAGGGGTTAAGATGAATAGAGGAAAACCTACAAGCAGGAACAGAGTGGAAGCCATCTAGAAGTCAGTAGCTCTATGACTGACATAAGTTTATAGGTAAGTACTAGGCTATCCGCCCTTGTGGGTCATTTCAAGCCTAGCCAACTTCTCTTTTTGTGCTCAAATTAACCTATCCCATTTGATTAGAGATTGACCTTAACCATCCCATAGTTGATAATTATACATTTCCCCTAATCAGAATAACTGTGATCATGCCATAAATAGTTTGAAAGGACCCATGTATGGGATAAAGCATTTAGGAGCTGCCTCTCCCCATTAGTAGTACAGGGGTAGTCCTGGGGAAAATTTTCTGATTCCAATCTGTGACGTCCCCACTCTGGGCCAGTAATCTAGGAGCCTGAATCCTCACCACTGATACTGAAGAGGGAGGTTGACTTGGAATACAAATGGATACACTCAGTTTTTCCAGATGCAGACCTCTCTGCATCAAGCACAATTTCCCTTAAGAGCACCCAGGGAACATGCTCAGTCCAGGGGCTGGTTCCTCTCTATAGCTGTCCAGACCCCCAATAAGGCTCCCCATTGGCACAGCTCAGAGTTGAGTCCTTAGCTGGGTATCAGGCTAGGTCCTTCCATACTCTCTCTGTGAAACCAGTGCTTTATTTCCCTGCTCCAAGCAGCAGATACAAACACTCTTTGAGATATGATCTACACAAACACACACACACACACACACACACACACACACACACACACACACACACACACACACACACACACACACACACACAGACACACACACACCTGGGAAAGGCTGGCACAGATTCACCTGCGGTGTCCTCTTCTGCTCAGACTATAAGGTAGTTATCACTGCCACCAGAATTTCTGCAATCTATTTTAAGGTTCTTACAAGGGTACCCAATTATACTGAGTGAAATTAATATTAATACAAATTATAACATTGACCAAACAGTAGCAGACACCGCAATATGTACATCATGTGCTGCCCATCAATAGCAGCATAATGCTCATGGTCATTAGCATGATGCAAAGTGACATTAGTATAATCAGGCTCTACAACAAACATGAACACCCTAAATGACGTCAATGCCTTTGCATGAGCATGAGTTGAGCAGCTGGGTAGCTTTATGACCAAAAATCATTAGAGTAATGTAAACTGTAATTAGAGTGGCCAGGTTTCTCAGGCATGACTTAAATGTACACAGACAATCAGGATTTGGACCTGTAGCACAAAATAGGGATGACAATACATTGCTTCATTGGTGCAATTAAGAGACATTCACACTAAATCACCTCATTAGAATAATAGCCACACTATGACCCCATTTTAGTGTGATAAAACTGTGATCACCATGCTGTGGGAACTACATTACAGTGAACAACACAGATAATATAAAGAAAATAACTATCAAAGTGTACAACCTTATAGGGAAGCTGAATGCAGACAGTTTAACTGGTAATGGACCTCAAGATTGCAGTTACCATCCAAGGGAGCATGGCACCCACAGATACTCTCACAAGGCATGGTGAGCTGCACAGTCTATGACAGGGAAGTGACAGGCTGAGGGAACTCAATCTGGCAGGGTGCATATAGGACAGTTACAGTCCTGTGGTGGTATTAACCTACTAGGGCACTGGGAACAGATAGACTGTGGTCCTATGGGAAGGGAGTTTTCATCCAGGCAATGTACAGGCAAAAGGCAGGCTCTGTCACTTTCCTGCCATGTAGGGGTCTTTACACAATACCATATGCACACAGATATCATGGCAGGCTATAGGGGCTGGTGGAACTGCAGTACACTGGGCACAGACAGTGCCATTGGTACAAGCACAGGGGACAGCATGCAGGGCTTACATGCTCCCATCTGGAACAATATGGCACAGTGTCATAATAGTTACCTTATGGCAGTAGACAGGCAAGTGAACACCACAGGGATGTTGGGAGAGTTTGGAGTTGGGTATTCAATGGCACAGACTGTCATGCATACCTGCACTGATCCACATGTGTAACAACAGGTGTACCTTTCCAGCATGGGACCAAAAGAGTGGCAAATGGTAGAGAAGTTCATCCTACAGGGAGCAGTGGTACTTCTACTGGCTGTACTTAGATGGGGAGTCATATCCTTAATGTTGGTAAAGCAGACAGGGCATTTCGGGACTTGGCGTGGCAGGAACTGGTGTTGGACATCACTGCAATGCACAACCATAAAAGGACAATGCAAACAGAAAATCACAAGATCACTGATAGGACAATGCATGCCAACACAAAGGCACAGGACATTGCCAAGTACGGGTTGACCACTGGTGGTGGACCCACAACAAACATTATCTTACAGAGACAAAGGAATTCCTAGTATCACTGAGTATTGAAAGTGAGAAAAACCTCATACCTGGAGGTTGATAGAATATGGGAGCTGAGCAGATGATGCCCCAGAAGGGTAGTGTCACGTACTATTTCTATAGGTCATACTCGGATAAACACATCTGCATATATGTCAACCAGGGACATCAGGGCTGCAAGAGAGAGAACATACCCCATAAGGTATGACTGGCTGAGTGGATGTAGGGGATTCCCCTTTTGAGTAGTGGCATGTGCCATCTTGAAGTACATTGGCTTGTACCTCTAATCAGTTTACTCAGACAAATACATCTACCTTTATGTTAGCTATTAGGGTTGTAGCAGAGATGACCTGAACCAGAAAGCACATATGTGCCCATTAAATATGTATAGTATTGTTGTGTAGCAGTCTGTCACATGCCAGCACTGCCCCTGGTATATTATCTATATGCATTCACAGGTTTTACTAGGTGAAAGAATCTTGCACAATGGGCCAGCACATGCCTGATATCAGTGGATCTCTGGAGGCTTAGGATCATATGACCATCCTCCCAGCTCAATTTGAAGACACAGAGGCACTGTTAGCAGCACTAACAATGTGGAGGTGGCCACACTCTCATTGTTCAGAGTTGAGGGGACAGTGGAGATCCAGGATGAACTGCTGATATCATATGTGCTGCAGCTCTAGTATCCAGTCAACATTATCACAGACAGTGCTATAAGGCTTTACCACCTCTGAGTTGTGCACACACAGCATTGGAGCTAGACAGTGGTGTGTAGTTGACTTTCACTGCCATGATTCCAGAACATTCTCTGATCTAGGTGTTACCTTCGGCATTGATCAGTAGATGTGAAGGACTGTGATCCATTCACAACCACATTGTTGGTCACATAGAAGGCCATACTTTTTTATGCATGTTAAGAGTTGCTTGTAAAGAAAATGTTCAATGATTCCCATGACAAAGACTGGATAATGTCAGTGGGTTTAGGAATTTTTTGGTGTGCTATGAAGATATTGAAGATATAGGAGTGGTTAGCAATTTTATCAGCTGAGAGCTTAAAAAAGGCTGATTGCATTATGCTAAATTTGGAGCTTGAGTAATTTAAGTTTAGAAGACCATCATTTGTTTAATAGTAGCTGCTATGAAGTAAAATGGGGCTGCATAAGCTGCTAGATGGCAGAAGTGTAAATGGTTATTGTCGTCACAGAGAAAGGTTCAGTAATACCCTATGTCATTGAGAGGATGAAATTCTTGAATTGTTTGGAAAAATCTGTTGTGTGAATCTGATTGTTGAAGGAGCTCTTTAGTAGACTGTAATGTAGCCTGTGAGTTGCTTTATTTCTTTCCAAAATATTTTGGCTGTGATGTATGCATTTGTTGCCTGTTCCAAATGTAGAAAACATTTGCACTAGTTGTAGCTATTCGATTGGATTTTCTTTGTTCTAGATATGTTTGATGGAGCTGAGTATTATTTGGGTTGGATTTCCATGTTGACCATTTTGGATAATATAAAAAAAAAAGGCATTATCTGGGTTACTTTCAGTGTGCAGTAATGTTCAATTAATGTTGATGAGGAGGACCTTTAGGCTGGGGGGGGGGGGTTGATCTTTGGAAAGATTCTGCCCACAGTAATTTCAGATGGACCTTTCTTGGTTTTAAATGACCCATAGGATAAGATGGGGCACTTTTCACTAATTGTATTTGACTGGATATCAGTGTGAGTGCATCTGCGCTTTACATTTGTTATTATAAGGTCTAAGTTGGAGTGATCCATAGTCTGAATATTAGGTCAAGTGGGTTGTTGTACTGAGAGCTGTAGAATATGGAAAAGTAAAATTTGTGCTTTTTCAGGGCCTCAAGCATTAAGGTAAAAATCCCCTGATATAATACAATTTCTGTCAAACCCTTTGGGAAATAACTGCACTTGAAGAGTTGACAATTTTAAAATGAGATAAAGAAACTGGAAGTGGGATGTTTAGAAAGGGAAAGGAGCAAATTACATAAGAATTATATAGAAATAAATGGGATTTGTAGGAACGCAGTACTTTCAGAATACTGTTCAGGAGGAGGATTGGGGTTTAAGGGAAAGAAGAAATTACTCAATTTATGTAATATTGGACAGAATGACAGTTGTTATAAAAAAAGAAAGAAAACATATGCAATGTATAATGTTTGGTTTGTAAATTAAAAAAAAAAAACATTTTACTATGATTTGTTTTCTGTTAATGTATGTGTGTCTATGTCCTAAGTCATAATTTAGTAAAGGTATTTAAAGGAAACTTTGGGAAGCATGCTAAGTAGTGTTTGCTGTAAAATTGTTATTAAAGAGGTAGGTGGAATGCATACAAATCCAATTTGAAGGTATGTATGATCTCCCCGATTAATGTGATCTATAACACAGTAAGGATCTTTATCATTAAGGGTTTTTGCTGCCTAGTTCGTGGTATTTTTTAGTGTAGAAAATTGTAAATAGCAGCATAGTGTTGTCACAACCCATTGGATGGGCCTATGATCCATTATAATGTGCAAGTGGCATGTAAAATGTGAGAGGGACAAAATTCTTTGATCATGTCTCGGTAATGGCAAGAGTACATGCGTCTTTTAGTGTTAGCCAGCATTCTAATAATGTCTATTTATTATTAATGCTACAAGCATTGATACAGGAGATTTTTTTATGAATGTACTGCTAGGAGACAGATTTGATGAAGGGATGGGAGAGCTAATTTGTATTTGGTGGAGTTGAATACCTACAGAGAGGACTAGTTTATTGAAGAGGTGTTACAATTTGGAGAGAAGATATTTAAACTTATTTAAGAGATAAATATTTACAAAGTGTTGTTTAGCACGCTGGCTTAGCAGTTTAGTACATTACATATTCAGAGAGGATGAGAAGAGATGGAAGAGATTGTGAGCAGAGCAGTGTAAGATGGTTTTAGGAGGGAGATTTGCAGGAAATGTGTCTATGAGGAGAAGTGTATAGATAAGCAATTAAAGAGTAATAGTACATGAGGTAAAAACTATTGGTGATATCCTATTGTACATGGAGGGTGAGTTAGCATGTGGGTGTAACATAGTTATATGAGGAAGGAGAGTTGAGGTGGGTGATTGTTATGGTATAGATATTGTTTTAAAGGAAGAGTGGGAGATAAGTTCATAAATTACATACTTCTGTGGCATATGGACATCTGTTGAGAGTGTATGTTTTAGCTGGGGTTAGAAATTAAAGATAAGAGATAAGTGGAGTAGTGTTTATGAGAGTTGGAGGGGTTAGGAGAAGAGAGAGTAAGAGAAGAAGTGGACACGGCCTATTTGGCACCTAGGCTGAGGAAGGAGGAAGTGTAGGGTAACTTTTTACTGGGAGAGAAAGTACTGCAAGTGACACAGGTGGTTATATATTTTCTGTCACCATCTCTTTGGAGGAAAATGATGTGGAGAAAAATTTTCTCACAGGCACATTTCCTACAAACCTCCTTCCTAAAACCATCTTGTACTGCTCTACTCACAGTTTCATATATGTCTCTTCTTCTTGTCTGAATATGGAATGTACTAAAGTACTAACCCATAGCTGTAAGTATTTGTATGTTATCTAGACTCTTGGGAAATGAAGAAGTGAAGTATGATAGACAATCTAAGTGTGGCACAGATATGTGGTACAAGGGCTAAGAAAGAAAGCAATAGGTGACACAAGAGGTCAAGAGGAAAAGTTTATGAAGGTGAGAGTGGCAGCCTAACCACCACTTATGCCAACTGTCAGAAAGGGTGAGAAAGTGCAAAAATGCCCTATCTGCCACAGAGGTTAACAGAAAATGTTAATGCATGTGAAACTGAAAGATAGTCTGAAAAATAGTCAAATGCTACCAAGGTTCTGAGATATTGAGATAGAAAGAGAGGAAGCTATTTATGGAAGTTATAGCATGTGGTAACAGAAGAAGAAATACTGTAATATAGCCAGAAAAAGTGCAACAGTAGGATTTTAGGTGGGATAATTAGTATGATGGGATAGGAAAGAATAACTGCTGTAAAGAACAGCAGAGCGAAAGAGGAAATGGTGTAAAGGATGGCAGGAAGAAAAAAGCAATAGATAGATTAAGCACTAGAACAGAAGAACTGGTTATACTACATTAGTTTTTAGATACCTTTTTGATTCCAAGATTAATTATTGAGAGAATATGAGGCTGAAAGAGTAGTGAAGTGAATATGAGGAAAGATGAGTAAGTGGATGTGAATGAGTTATACTACTTGTATACTTGATGAAGGAGGTTAAGTGGAATAACATAAATGAAAAAATGGGTAGGGTTTGCATAATTAAAGTGAAAGTGATATATGACATGCTTATTGACTAAATAACATTGTTCTGGTTGGTTGGCTGAAAAATGTGTGTAGAAAAGTATAGGTTTCATGACATGGGATGGGTGGGAATGCTGCAGGGTAAGAAATGAACTGAAGCCACAGTCCTCTCAGATCAAGGCAAGTATATTTCAGGAGAAAACAATCTGCATACTTTTAGTTTGTCAAGAGTCATTAGAAATTTAGCTTGTATTTTGAATTATATGGGGAGTGAAGCAATCCAATAACTTGACTACCTGAGTGCAAAAAAAGGGAATGACCAAGCTAGAGTATATGGGGAGACAGTTAATAGAACATAGGAGCACTTTTACATAATTAGGTTAGATCTCTACTAGGTAACACACTGTCTAGAGGTGGAGTACATATAGCATAGATAGCACAGAGAGTCCATCAGATCTCCTAGGCTATTGAGTCATACCTAAAACCAGGCATCACGCCCTATTTCCCAAACAGAGTAAAGGGAAAAATGTTCAGAAGTTATTAGTTGTTGTAGGGGTAGTGAAGAAACATCCAACAGACTTGGCATCCTTACCAACTGGATGTAGGAGGTAATAAAATACAGAAGAAGACATCTAACTTAGTTTAGAAAAGGAGTAGCATAATTGGTTATAAGGCCTCACAGATTAAGAGCAGGAACGATTGATTTAATTCAGGTAATATCCAAACAACAATTTCACTCAAAAAACAGTGGGCAGAATGGGTATGGGGGAGAAAAACTTTGTATCCATTAGTGAATCTCTGTGGCTGCAGGGAACCAGTCACTATGGTCATGCCAAAGGACAGTAGTCCATAGAAGGATTGAACAGAAGGGTAACACAGATGACACATGCATTTCTCTAGATGGCTGTACAGTCCACACTGCCCTTTGCTTCTTCTACTGATGGCTGTAGATGCTCTCCTGGATGCAGACAATATCCTTCTGGTTCCATTGTGGATACTCTCATGAATATGATGCATTTATCTGATACTATTCTGGCTCCACTGTGGCCACCATGCCTGGCTGGCTGTGATCATTTTCATGGAGATGGCCAACTTTATTCTGGCTCCACTGTGGGCATACCCTAGCAGCCAAGCCATCTGGGTTCTGTAGTTCAAAACTGGCTGATTTTCTTAATAGATGTATCTCAAGTAACATCTACCCATGTTCAAACATGGCAAAGTAGATTTCATCGTTCTGCTGAAACACCACAGTAGGGACCATGGCAACATTCCCCACAGCAACACATATCAGTTGTGTTATACCATCCACTGGACAAGCTATGCCCAGTCCTGACACTGTGAGGCCACATGGTATACCGAGACAGCATTCTACTCATGGAAACTCCATCCCATCACTGGAGGAAGTGATTTCAGATACCCCTCACTTACTGCAGGTGCCACTAATGCCCCCCCCATCTGTGATAGTTTGCAGTTCCTGGTCAGGGTGTTCCAACCTGTAAAAATGATGCTGACTGAGCATTGACTGGCCATGCTATGCACCAGATATTACCGTTCCCACGTAGGGTAATGTCTGATGCACTGGAATGCAATGCATACATCGGATTTTGTTCTGCATTTTTCTTGCAATAGCCCTTTCTAACACAGTTGCGCTATGTGTGCCTCTGAATTGCCTATTCCCTGTGCATTACTGCTCACCATGCTATTCCAGTAAATGTAGCACACTGTTTCAGAATAGTGCCCTTATTGTGAGTACTAAAACTGAGTTCCCAACTATACATTCACCTTTATGACAAGAATGAGAGAAAAAAACAGAGTATTGTCTGTATCAAGTGAGGCTGGTAATTGGTTATGAAAAGAGATGTGCTAATTTTATATGGGAAAGCAGAAAAGAGCTACCTTGCACATGACAGGAAGATATGTAGACACTGGCTGCTTTTTTTCTTTATATTTTCATTTTAACTTTGGGAAAGCTGTAGAATGTATCTGATGCCATTTCTTACATGCCCAGTCTTGCCCAAAATGAGGAACTATGCTTCTTGCACATGTTTTTTTAAGATAGAAAATAACGGATTTTCAACATTTACCGCCACACACATACAAAACCAATTTGTACATGCATGCTACCTACTGTTATTTTGCAAGAGATACCCTATGCACATGCCATTTCTAACAATGGTACTAGTTAAAATGTTGGTTATTATAGTCTTGGAAGGTGGATGGTGTTATGATGCCTAGAAGTGAGTGATATTATCAGCTCTGATGCTACTTGGTTGCACTCGATCTTCCTCCTCCTCCTCCTCTCCTTCATCATCACCATTATACTGCATTTTGATAGCCATTATTTATTTATTTTTTTTCATTTGGCAACTATACTGCTATCACCTGTACTGATGTTTAAACTCTTTCTAAAAGTAACTAGGAAAATCATATATCAATAGTTTAAAAAAATGGTTTGTTTTCTAATTTCTCCAGTATGACCCGGTGGCAGTTCAGGTTTGTAACAATATTGTTTGAAACATGCACTTAGAATGTAAAATAGCTACAATATCTGAAGATATAAAATTAGCATTGTGACATACGTTCACATGGTACTGTGGCATACTTATGAACAACATGGTTTTGAGAACAATTACCAGTAATTAAATCTGTGCTTGTTACCAAAAAGATAATTATATCCTTTGTGTATAACACCAATTAATTACTTTTATTTCAGTGAGAAGAGTTCTTAAATGACTGTGCTGCTATTTATATCAGGCTGCAGTTATAATTAATGTAAAACAGGTATTTTTACAGCTACCATTTCTCTTAGGAGAGGGTGATACTTCATTCTAAACTGAATACTCAAAAAATACATTCTCTATTGCACAACTTGCTATACTGTCGGCTTTCTTTAAAACATCTGAGCATTTTGGCCCTGTTAAATCAAAGAAAGAATACAAAACTGTACAATAATACAAACCATTTATCCAACTGCTGGCTTAGATGGTATTTAACAAAAAAATAATGAGGCTTATTCGCAAATGATAGCATTAATCCTGTGCAGTAAACTAAAAATGGAAATATTTCTCTAAAGTAAACAGACTGCGAATGTCTCATTTCACATAACTGCTTTTCATTGTGGGTTCCCTCACCCTTCAGTGATGACTAGATTATTGTAAATAACCCAGGCACTCCAGCAGCTGTAGACAATGATATTTCTATTTGTGGGTGTCACTAGTCACTGACTAATAAGGCTGTTTTCTTTAAAAAGCCTTTTAAGCACTTTTCAGTCAATGATTTTCGAAAACGTTGGCGTTAACAGTGATTTCTTACCTAGATATAAACAATTACTGTCTTTGTTACGAATCCAGAATGGACATCACCCTGTAATGTTCACAAAACATGATTTGTATCCATAAATGCTTCAGGTGACATCTTATAACTTTTGAATGAGAAGATGAAGTTCCACTTTGGTTAGTTTAAAGGAATAATGGAGTATAGTTACTTAGTTAAATTTGAGTTTTTATAGCCTTGTTTCTTGGAATATTAATACACAACAAATGGTTTGTATGGTTGGCAAAAACATCCAAATTATCTATTTTTTGAAGGCTGATGCAGGAAGGTTCAGTCAAAAAAGCATAACCTTTAGCTTGACAAAATGCCTTGGAAGGCTGACTGCTAATAGCATGTTATTTTGTGTTTGTTGACTAACTAGCAGGTGGTTCCTGGTCTAGATGTTTTTCAGTAAGTGATGGGACTGGAGGCATGGAGAACAATGGCTGTAATATCAAACTATCATACAGGCAAGAAAAAGAAGTCAAAACTCTATGCAGATGCCATTATTAGCTATGATTTTTTTTATTTAATTTTGAAATACTGACTTTTTTGGACATGTTATGTTTGTTGGAGACACAAGTAGGAAATGGAGAAAAAGAAATAATGAAGTAAAGATAGGAGGAGGATAAATGCAGCTGGAATCCAAAATGTATTAAAGGTCACTGCAAGACAGGTGCACAGGGATGGTGGGTGGGGTGGGAGAATAAAATGTGAAAATGTTAGTAGATCAGTCAGATAAATTAAGCTAAACAAGGTGAACAATAAAAAAGGAAACATAGGTGTTGCACAATACAAACAGACAGAAGGCAGGCAAGGCTAATGCCTCATGAACTCTGCAGCCCGTACTCTGTTATATTACCAGTACTTTAGGCATGTACCATGCTCTAGCTGATTAGCCACACAATGAACAAAAAACAAAAACAAAAACTTCATCTGTGTGAAGAAAACTTTGCCTTAGAAAATGAACTAAATACTTAGTAAAAATCCGTATCAAAATAGATATATGTCAAAGTAGAGCCCCTGCCAATTCTTTGTCACTTTTACACATATATCTGTGTGTGTGTGTGTGTGTGTGTGTGTGTGTGTGTGTGTGTGAGAGACAAAGAGAAATTGTGGGTGTGGCTATGCATGTTTAAGGTATGGTTAAGATTCCTGCTTCACAGTTGCAGGCTGGAGGATTCAATCCTGAAATCCTTTCACTCCCAGTCTGTATTAAGTCTACATATTATCGTTATGTCTGTGTGGGATGGTTTTCATTTTAAAGGCATTTTAGTGGATTTTGCATTAATGGATGAAATGACTAAGGGATTCAAGTACATAGATGGTGTGATAATTCTCTATGAGACAGATGGCTGTGGACATATGGCTAGATTAAAGTATAGCTGTAGTGACATAGGGCTCTGGACATTTCCCAGTGGGCATTGCAAATTCCCCTGCATCATTCCCTTAGATGGCAGAAACTGAACCACAGGGTAAGAGTATGTGTATGTCTCCAGCAGCACAAAGGCATAACTGTTTGCAGTACAGGCTACAGCATCCAGATGCTTGCTGGTCTTGAAAGTGGCACTGTGAAATAAGTGTACAATGGACAAAACCTTTATTATTTGCAGCAATAAAAGTGATGTGTCAAGTGCTTGGTGTACACTATATGCAAATATATTCACAATTTGTAAAAATGTGCTACAGCAGATAGGAAATCCTGAGCATCCCTGTAGCCACACTTATGTTGGAGGGTATGTTTTTGGCAATGCTGCCTGTTATCATTCAGCTTCTGTTCCTGTTGCAGAATGGACAAAATGTCAGAAAGTTGTACAGTAGGATGTCCAAGTAACATCTTTAGCTGGCAGTGCCATGCTTCCACCTGATTGTTGGTTCATGGAGGATCCATTTCAGAGACATCAAAGACATTCCACAGTTTCAGAGGATAAGATGTTGACAGTCATCAAGCTGCAAGAGAAAGAGATGCATAGTTCCTTAGGCAGCCACACACATAGTGATAGTCAAGAAATGTTGATATGGCGTTAGCACATTCAGGCAGCACAGGCACAATCTCCAGAAAAGCTGGCACAACATCATCTGCATGTAAGAAAACCAGTATAATCAACTTGTGGATGGCTATAGAAAATGCTGTGTCTGTGTCCTAGAAAGGTACAAGGTCATGGTGTTGTAATTGCTGCCAAGCTACAAGGGCAAAATGGAACAAGCATCCCTTGAGGACAGTCTTTAGGAATGCTTTTCGACTGGCATGAATTGCCGACTTCTCAAAATCAGTCATGATGTAGCCTGGATGAGAGGTATGCCCAATATCTGCAGCCATCCCCTTAGGCATGTCCCACATACTGTTGTATGCTTCCTCCATTTTCTGAGTCATCAGGCAGTTCACCAGAGGAACAATCCTAGTGTTAGTGGGAGTGCCTGTGAATTCACACAAGGTGTACAACTGGTGACACACTTTTGCATGTGCCAGAAATGCACCATCTCCAAGTACGATGTAAGACCTGCAGATATCTTCCAAATTCTGTGCTGTTGTTAGCAAAGCAATGGTGACCTTGCCATCCATATTAGACCTTCTTTGAAGGAGGAATGTACCACTGTGGAGTGGGTACCAGCTCACAGCAATGTCTTCTAGAGTTGAGGGAGGTATGGAATTGGATGTTCTTGCCCTTGGCTGTATTCTATTGATGGTATGATGGACTATGGCACGACATGGCACTTCCTGCAGGACACTGTCATATGTCTTTCTAGGGACACTCTGCATTACTTGACTGGGCAAATCATTGATGTGTTCTGCAATCTGCCATACTTCTACCTGAAACATTACTGCCTGTGCACTGGTGGCATCTAACTGATGTTAGTGTGACAATGATTTCTGCAGTTCTTCTCATTCTGCATGGTGAAATGTGATAGCCTGGCCTCCACAGGCCTTTATCTTCTGCTCAATACATACCCAGTACTGTTTAGATGGTGATCCATGCTCTAAATGATATAGATAACCCTCTATCACCAGCATTGGCTTACCATGTTGGCTGGGCACAATGCCATATCTGCTGCTAAGCTGTCTCGGTCTGTAAACATAGGCAGTATCCATGATATCTGCATTCCTTCTGGTGGGCTGCTCAGCATCCTTGTTCTAATGGTTAGGTAGGCTGAGTGACTAGATGCTGGTGATGCCAGCTGTAGGGTGCTATTTGCCTGTGTAAACTGTGGAGTGTTTCACCTTGGTGTGGGTAGATCTTGTAACAGCTTGCTAAGACTAGCAGAAGCGGCAGTAGTTTTCGAGCACTCTCTTTGACACATGGTAGGCTATTGCTCTAATTACTCCATCTTGCTGCTATATTCCTGGCTGAAGCTTGGACATTTATGGTGTTTTCCCAACTTCCGACAACTTATGATCATCACAGCATTTGAGCACTGTAGATGAACTCTGCACTCAGTGTACAACACAAATGTCACAATCCTTAGTGAACACTTCCCCTTTAACAGTCTGCCATGTGTAATGACCAGTCACAATTCCTTACCCAACCTCATTCCCAGATACAGACATTTAATTAGGGAAGCTTTTCTGAATTGCTCCCTTCTTCTATTTTATTTGCAGGGTGTATTTTTGTGTCTTCTCCCTGCACAGTGTAAATCTGTCAGCAATCATACCTCTCAACTGTACAGATTTTCACAGAATGTCCAGATTTTTGCATCAAATTTTTGGTCTGTTTCTCATAAAATTTGTGATTTTCTGGATTTTTGTGGCAAATCACTGAGGAAAGAATTCACTAAATAATGACAGTCATTTGATTTTCAAGCTTCATATCATTCAGAAAATGCATGGTAACAAAAGATCTTTTATTCTAATAACTTTCTAAGAGCGATATGTAAAATTCATCCCTATTTTTGAAGCTTTGTCCCCCAATTATTTTTGGCTTTGTCCAGATTTTTTGTGTTAAGAGGTTGAGAGGTAGACTGTCCCTGTGGACCGACTTTGGCATTGTTGCTTCTAATCGTGGGATTTCATTGTCTGCATGCATGTCTGGTAAAGTTCCTCTTTTTTCTCAGTTATTTTTATTGAAAATTTTAACAACAAAACATTAATATATGATAATAAAAATATTATAAAACAAATATGCGTATCTAAAAGAATAGCAATAAACAATGAAAATACCTATTTTGCAATAATGTCTACTATAAAACAAAGCTTTTTAAACAGAAAAAGAAATGTGATGAGTAGTTGGTAGGTAAAACAAACAAACAGATTCAGCCACATCTTCTTTACCCTAATACGTATTGAAGAAGCTGAGGGGTCAGTTGATATTAGGGTAAGATGATGTGGCTGAATCTGGAGTTATTCATTAATTTATTGTTTCTTTTGCCATTACAGAAATTGGGGTGTATAATTTGTCACCTCCTTTACTGACACAAAGTACAAATTCATCCATGTTCAACTTTATACATCTAAGCAGTGCTCCCCCAGCATAGCCCAGTTCTACAACATTCAAACTCATGCCATTCATCTGATGGGATAATAATCTAATAATCAAGAAATGGTAGACAACATTTCTCCTTAGCTGTGGTAATCCAATATTTGTCAAATGCTATTTTCATAAAAAAGTGTAAGCTGAACAGTCTTCAGGCAAAGCATATAAGCATTTATGGAGATGTTACCCACTGGTCTGTTATCATTTTATATTTTAGTGGGCAAAGGGTATTTAAATGAATGGATTTTAGTTGTTTTTATTACTTGAAAAAGCCTTGCATTTGGGCAGGGTGAAAACGCTTGTATATAAAGATTAATTACAATACATTTATTCTCAGACGTTCTCAGTGTGCCTGGACCGTTTGTTTTTTGCTTGTGATTCCTGGTTTTACAGTCTCCACTCTACTTTGGTTATCATTTTATATTTGTGTAAAACTTTGGCTTCAAAGCCCAAATGAAGATGGGCAAGCTGTCTTCAAGTCACCAGTAGACTTGTTTTTGTTTTTTAGCATTACCATTCAAGCCCACTGGAGTGCTACTCACCAGTAATAGCAGCTGTGCTAGCAGTACTAGGAACAGGTAGGAATCAGTCAGAGTCTTCCATATATGTTTTACATGAAGAACACTGAGCTGAATATCTTGTTGGAGGGCATGAGGACAAATTCCAAAAGTAGTTAAGTATTAAGTCTTCACAATGAAGTTTTATATTATCTGGTAATATAAAAACATTCTAAAAACTAGGGAATTTGGCTCTTGTGTTTTCTTTTGAAATAAATGCAGACAGACTACTGCCAAAATAATTAATCAACAAAAGCAAAAATGTATGAAACTTAAATTTTGCTGTCTGTACAGTTTCCATGTATTTTAATAATTCTGTAAAAAGAGTTGTTGTGGCCATTCAGGTTGAAGATAACTTCTTCTGTAGTGGATGTTGTAGAAAGTTTCTACCAGGTGAAAACAAACAAAATAGTGATGAATAATTAATAGCAAATAAATTTAGGACAACTCTAGTCTGGAACATTGCATTCATTCAAACTGGTAGCAGAAGTCAGAAACCCTACCCTCATGGCAGTTTGACAGCCTGTCTTCTTTGGTCACCATTCAATGACAAGATAATACTCCACCAGCTATGTGTGGCTCATTAATCTCTGTTTTTTAATATAGAGACATTTAACTGTCTTTAGCACAACTTATATACCAGTCCATCAACTTTGGCTCTCTGGATTCTATCTAATATATTTACTTAACAGCTAACAAATTACTTTGTTTCAACAGAGCCTTTGGAATTGCTTTACTTACCTAAAAGCTGGGACTCCTTTTCAGATTACATCAGGCCCTTTCTGCTTCAAATAATGCTTTGTATATAAATATAATTATTTATGTACTGCATTACATAACTTGGCAAGTTCCACTGAACTACTGGCTGTTTTACTAGTGAGACATGGAATGAAATGGCACCAGAAGTACTATAGAACATAATAAGTATAGTTCTAGTATTACATATTATAATGCTTAAGTATTAATACTATATTAATACTATAGATATTAATAATCAGTTATTAACTATTAACTTAATTCTGTGCATCAGTATGTTCATAGAATTCATAGGTATAGTTTGATACAACATATCTTGTGTATGCAGGGCTTTCATGCTGTTGTGAAGCAGTACCAGCTTTAATCAGTATATAAATTTAGATTAAATTTGAAGGAAACATACCTGTAAAAATATATTAATGAGTGATATATATCATGACAGCAATAAGAAGTACAACACACAGCATAGTTTTAATATATCACTCAGGCTTAAATCTCCTTGAATATATTCCCCTAGTGAACACGTCATCAAGATTTATCTCATATGAGAAAGGAAATGCTCTGCATAGAAGACTGGTAGATTCAGCATTACTAAAAGTTGTAGGAAAGTATAACTAATCAAACCAAACTGGCTAAGCCAGATCATGTGAGTAGTGGAAAAAACTCTGCCAACATTACTGTGAGCTGACTCATTCACACCTAAGAGCTGTAGAATGTCACATTTCCAGCAGCCTACACACATTGTTACATTTCTGGGTATGTTCTGCAAAATCAGGTTAAACAGCATAAGCCAAACAAATGTAAATATTGTGTGATCATTACTTGCTATTAAAAAGTGCAAACACCAATGTCTTCAACCAAAAATAATTTTTGAAATGATAGTAGTACATTCATATTTTATAGTAATACCATAAAATATAACAATGCAGAAAAATCCAAAATGATCTCTAAATTTTCACCAACAATTTTTCATATTTTTCCATATGGAAACTGTACAATCTAGGCATATAGTGTCTGTGAAACTTGAGATTTTATGTTATGCAAGAAATTCCTTTCTGAGTGCTTGTTTGTTAAAAGATTTTACATAAATATAAAACACAATATTTGTACAATTATCAGTATTAAACATTCAATATCTCTCAAGATCTACAAATTACAAAGCAGGTATCAATGACAATTTTCTCTAACACCATCTTAGGTTTCACCTGATGCTGAGCTATAGTTGGCAAGTCACTTGGTTATGGAATTATTAATGTACATATGGCAACATTTTATATCTTCATAATTAGTAACAACTACTACAAAGAGCTACAAAGTGCATTATGCATGAACAGTGCCAGCGTATTTTTTAGCCTACCACCACAGACAGTATTTCGCACTGTGCTGCTCAGTAATGTTGCTCAATCAGTTAAGAAAACATGAATGTAAATATGAAAACATAACTAACAAATGGCAAATGGTTATTAGTATGTCAACTGCAGTAAATCCTAGATTAACAATTTTAGAGGCATTTTATTTCTTACACCTTGCATTTTTATTTGAAGCCTATTATTAATTAGTAAGCAATCTGGCCCCAAAATATCATAATGCCATATGAAAATGTGGGTGTTAAAAGAAAGCAAAGAACAAAACGCACTGTAGGCATGAATGAGACAAACCACTGTGAGATGAGTTCTTTTTCCTTCACTTTTAAGCAAACCAATTAAGTTTGGTTCAAAATTTAAATTCATACTATTAAGCCATGTTTGCTACATTTTAAATTAATCAGCTATTAAGTAAATGGTTTACAGTTCAAACTTGTTTCACAACTACTTGCAAACGTTGCTTTGCAGTTCAGAGTACTGATGTCGTAGACACTAGCTAACTGAATATTTTTTCTAAAATTTAGACAGGGCTGATATAATTTCCATTTAATAGTTAATGTACCCCATATGAAAAATATAGAGGATTATGAATTCCAATAAAACACTTTGTATGAACACATAAAGCAGCTACGATGGGTGACCCAGTCATAATTGTTTGTAGTGCATGGAGTTTTATCTCTCTACTTACTATAGTTAGAGTAAAAATGGGAAAAAAAGACAAACCCAAGTATATAATAAAATCTGTATAGGCACCGTGTAGAGCCTACACTGACTGTATCCATGTACACGGCTATGTTTCCCCTCGGCAGCAAGCCATGCATATTAATGATGGTGCACTGTCAAGGGAGAGTATAAGAACAGGGTTATTGAATCCGTATAGGAAGACGTGTAGAGGCTACCAGTGGTTGTGGATGCCTGGTCAGATGTTATGTACAGGGTGAGGCTCCCTGTAATGTTCCCCACTACTGTTGAAATGCTGTGAATTGTTTTAAATGTGTAATACATTATTTTTATGTATGTCTGTGTGGCATGGTGTGAAACGCAGCAATGCCAGACTGTGCTCACATATAGACAGCTGACTCCTCCTGCACATCTAAAAACAGAAAACGGATGTAATTAATTATCATGATTACATTTTTTATTTATTTATTTTTGTTTTGTTTTTGTTTCCATTTGTGCTGTACAGTATGAAGCACAGCAGAGCCAAGCGGCACTCATATGTACATAGCTGGCACCTGCCAGACATCTAAAAATAGAAACCAGATGTAATTAATTATTTATGTCTAGGTTTGTTTAAGCCTGCTTGAGCCGTGTGGCACAGTGCTCAGCAATGCTAAGTAGCCTTGTAGTGTATGCAAAGGTGTACTAGTTATTATGCTATCCAAGAAACTAAATGGATAGAGTTACAACCTAATCTGTAGTAGGTCCTGGATTTGAGTCCATTGTAGTTATAACATGTCTGTAATTTAATTTATTGTTTTTTTTTAATTTAATAAAAAATTTGTGAAATATGCAGTGCTGTGTGGTGCGAAGCACTGCTTAAACATACTAATGACTACTATAGTTTGTGTGGTGCTGAGCTGTGCTAAAACCTCAGTTGTGTGAGTTTTCATGCTGCTTATCTCTGCTTAGCTGGTTTGCACTCTGCTAAGCAATGCTGCACTTTTTTTCAGTGTAGCTCGATGATGTGTAAGGGTGGGAAAACAGCCTATATTAAGTGCAATAGGTGGGAATTCTGCACCATTCCTTGGAGTCAAATTGACTGTAGATATGGCAGAAGATGCTGGTGAATGTGTGCACTTTCAGGCACAGTGATGGGGTGTTCAGTAGTCCAGGGTCTTTGTTGGGCTTCTGGTAAAAAATCATGAACACAGGCTGTTGCAGGGAAGCTTTCAGGGCTTGGAGTGCAAGGCGGAGGCCTAGGACCAATTAGCCAGAGAACTCACCAGTGTTACTGGTATCCTCTGCACAGGTCAGCAGTGTTGCCACCATTATGATGACCTGAAAAGGAGAAAGAAAGGAACCTTGGAAGCCTGGGTCCAAGAAGCCAGATCTGGGAATGCCCCACAGATATGTAAGTATGTTTTTCACTGTTTTACCAATGTGCAAGCTGAACATTTGCAAAACTGGTATGCATAATGGTGTGCTTCTCTCTCAACAGCTGCAGCTAAAGGGCACACAATGTTGAGTCCCATGCCAAGCCCCTGGCCAGGTTGTACTGTAAGTGTGGTATGTATGGATTTATTATGCTAACTGTAGAGCAATAAGCAAGAAGAGGCAAGAGTAAAGCATTTACTGAAATAAAGTATACACAATAAAAACTGTAGTGCAATAAATGGGCAAGTAGAACTGTAGTTCAATAAATGGGCAATTGGAGCTGTAGTGCAATAAATGAACAATAACAACTGCATTGCAATAAACAATAAACAATACCAATAACAGTAAGCAAAATGGTGTACAGCAGGATTGTGTTGTCATAACCATTGCAGTAGAGCTGTATGCATTGATTGTCTATGGTAAGATTGCTGCAGTCAAGTATAACACTGTAATAGCTGTGGAAGGCAAAACTAGAGGCCTGCAAACTGTATTATTTAACTCATAGTACAGTCCAAGGCTGTCTCCAGACCATTATCAGTCACATAATGCTCTCTGTTCCACCTACTTCAAGTAATAAAGGTATATGGGTGAGGTTGCCCAGTCTATGGGCATATATTGTGTGGACTTCACAGACATTTATCAACAATACAAATAAAGTGTTAACTAGCATTGTTGATTTAAAAACAAATCTGATGTAATATATATACAGTAGGGTTGTATTCCCTGCATGTGCTTTCGGCTGTCACTGCAGTCAATTACAACTCTGTAATAGTTCTAGAATGCAAAATGAATGGCGTGTAACACGTACTGTTCAACTCATACTATGATACAAGGTTGAATAATACAATTCGATAACAGCCACCAAAACACAGCAACCACCTCAGGCTTAGGATAATCCAATTTATTCACCGACTAAGCGCTTTCACCAAATTAATGGCTTCCTCAGAGTCAGTGTAAAAAACAAAATGCACAGCTTATATACATTCAATGCAAGATACTCAAGCATCAATTAATTAATTTGACACGTTAATTGAATAATCAACTAAATTCAACACCTCACACTATCCCAGTCCTTATAAGAACTAGCGTTATAAATACCTAACTTTAAAGTAACATAAAATAAACTATACTATACTAAATATATGTAAAACACTTTCATGATTAATATATGTATATACTTACTTATACCTTATACTACTTAGTTGTTTAAATTAAAAACTCAACCACATTAAAAATTCCTAACAGTTTCTAAACAATACTTGCTATAAATGCAATACAAATTAATAAAGTACATATTTTCATCAAATCATTCTATTTCCTTTTCCACAATTAATTGTTTCACTTATATAATTGTGCCCAGTACTTTTATATAATAGCGGCCCTAAATTTCAAAACAGGTTTCAAGGAGATGTATTCATTAATGCCAGGGTATCTGGTGGCATTAAGCCTCAACTGCCACTTCGTCTCTAGTAAGGCAACTTTGTTACTAATGTCCCCAAACATAACCCTGTCTATGATGAAAAATAACAACTTGTTGAAATCCTTACAGTTCCCACTGTGAATGTAAAGTGCATTATGCAAATCCTTCTTTTAATTGCTCTCACGTGTTCCACAATTCTTCGGTCGTAAACCTCACGGGTTGTCATGCCAATGTAAAAAGCATCACAGGTTGAGCATAAGGCCACATAGACCAAGTTCATGGTATTACAATTACACTTGCCAGGACATGGCAATGTGTGCCCCCACCCCTTGATACACACATATGGGCCTTCAGCTATGTACCTACAATATCTACAGTAACCACACCTAGACATCCTAGGTACCCTGCTCTTTTTCTCACACTCCATGATGCTCTTGATGTTGTCACCTTTGCTGTAAACTATCTTCGGACTAGCCCCCAACACTCCTTTTGTGGAATCACTAAGACAATACTCCCACATTCTGTGTAACACCTTAACAATATCATCACTTCTTTCATAAAATTTCAAAACAAAACAAACTCCAACCATCTTAGACCTTTCAATTTCATCCTGGTCCATAAATGCTTCGCTACTTCCCAACAAAATGGGTAAATACCGCGAACCCCTTTATCATACTATGATACAAGGTTGTATACAGGCCATTATCAGTCACATAATGCTCTCATTTTCCCCCACTCCAGGAACAAAAGGTGTATGGGTGAGGTAGCCCACGTTAAGAGGAGATGTTGTATTGAGATTTCACAGACACTTATTAGCAATACCAGTAAAGTGTTAATCAGCATTGTTGACTCCTAAATCCATCTGTGTAATGATTTCCAGTACAGCTGTATTCCTTGCATGTCTGTACTAAGTTGCTGCAGTCAATTATTACAGTATTTGTAGATGTCCTCTGCAGTCATGACTATTGGGTTCTATTCCCATGCCTGCCAGCTAAGGCATGACGTCTGTCTAGTTTATGTACTGTGCACAAACGTACCTCTCAAGTATCACAATTTCTTGTAATTTAATTAGAACTGCCTAACCCATCTGTCACAGGATTACCAGAAAAATTATTACCTGAAATGCAATATATTACCAAATCTGCTTACAGAACACCTTGGTAGTTATACAAGTCCACCTAATGTGAAACTGTTCTGTGTAGTTATGTTCCTGCATTTGTTATTGCTTGACCAATACTGACCCATCCTAACAGCTTGAGAGGTATGTACGTGCTACATCAGCTATAGGAGAATTGTAGTCACTGTACTCAAAACTGACACTACATACCTGTAGAGTATTTATTATCTGTGTTTTCATGGATATAATCTGCAATGTCAGTAATGGAATGTTTTTCTGTCTCTCCCCACCCCTTATCTTCATTTATTTATTATTGTTATTTATTATTATGATGTAATATTAACATATTTTATTAAACTATATTTTGGAAAAATGTGGTTTATTATTGTTATGTTTTATTATGATTAAATAATAACATATTTTGTGAGACTGTTTTGTTGGCCTTATGCTTAATTCTTACTGGCATGCTGTTAACATACTGATTGTTATGTTATTTACTGTTGTGTTACACATAATATGCATTAAAATGTATTTGGATTAATTAAAATGATATTCCAGTCTGTTAATACTAACAGTGGCTTAGTTATTACTAACCTTAACTTATTGCTATACCTCATTTACCACGGCATGTCAAGGTAGGCCGGTTCTGGCTGATCTGCCTACCTTTCCTCAATCGGCCATAGCACCAGGTCCCAGCACATCTGGGACCCAGACCAGTTACCAGTGGTGCCCCCTGTGCTGCCCCTGCACTGCCTGTGGTGTCAGGTATTACTGCCCCATGGGACGGGATAGGCCTCCCTCTGGGAGCAGTGGTGGAGGGTGAATTGTCATCTGGGCTGAGCTACTGATCTTGGTGTGCAGGATAGTCTACAGTGGGTTTGAATGCCTCCTGTGCCAGATTGAGGGCATGCTGGCTGACCTGAAGGGGCAGCCTCCAGTACTGCCACCCCCAGGGCAGTGAAGGAGCAGTGTCAACAGTCCAGTGGGTAGGGATATGAATCATGCTGCTGTCTTGTGGAGACACATGAGACTTGGTTTCCACAACACCCTCCTATCCAAGGTGTTCACCCCCTCATGTGTCACACAACACCCCTGTCTGCTGTCTTGTCTGTCTCGTCTGTCTGCAAATGCATCCTCACCTATCTAACTTACCTCATGTACCTATGTCCCTTTCCCAACATTCCACTATCACCATAAAAAACAAAATGGGCACTTGTCCCAAAAAACAAATCATCCCATATGTAACTCTCCATTTCACACACATGTCCACTGGACACACATAATTTGGTCCAATTGGCTTGACAATGCAGTTATGTTGTCCTCACCCCTCTCTCTGGGGTTGAGAGTTCAAAGTCATGTACAAATTCTGTCAAAGTGCACAGTTGTTGCTGTACAAGAAATGGATAACTATGGTCCTTTCCTACACTTTTCTTGCACATCCCTACATGCCTTTCACTATGTTTTCCCCTGCTTGTACCCCATTTTACCACTTTTCTATCTCCCCATTTTTTCTTTATATTTTTTAGTGTGTTGCTGTGAGACACGATACTTCATGCAGCTTTGTTAAGCTCAACTAAAGAGATCTATAGTGATATATGTGTTTTTTAAACTTGTAATACACACTTAAAAAATAAACACCTGTCCTATGTTTCGAACCTGAGACCATTGCTCCTGCAGACCACTGCATTAATCTGCCAGGCCACATAATTCTTAATTAAAACAGGTGGTTTAAACAAAACATAGTATTTGCCAGTTATAGTCATTAAGTGTGTTTTGGTAGAGCTGTGCAACGCACCGCACCATGCAAACTTAATTAAAAAGGAATGGAAAGAAATAGGAGTGTACCTTGGACTCTGGTGCAATAGTGCACCACTAGAACACTAAAGACATAATAATGGATGTAAGTGAGGCCTGTGATAGCAGGTAAATGTGCCCTTCACCAGCAGCATGTAGAAAGACACCTGCTAAGGCATTAATGGCAAAATACATGTTCAGCTGGGATGCTGGTATAGATATACATCCATATAAAGCCATGCACATAGTGATGGATGTAGAAAATGTATGTGACAGCCTGTATGTGTCCACATATATCTTGCAAATACACCTGCTGCAGCAGTGACTCAGTAGCTCAATCTATTAATCACCTTATGAACAGTATATTTTGTCACACACAGTCCTGGGTTGAAATCCAGTAGTGTGTAGAAGTGAATTTACAGTATTGTGAATGCAGCAATTAATGACTGAGTCATGCACTCTTTATTCACACAATGCATTTCAAATGACATGTCTGTTTTTCACTGATGGAAGTCACAGGACAGAAGGTGGGAACACACTTCACATATCCCTATAGCAAAATTATATGTGCATAAAGTGTCACGTCATGCATTAATATGCATTCGCAGAGAATGTCAGTGCAGGTACTGCAAATGAGGGCCACTAATATCAGAATGCAATACACAATCCTTCCAAAGTCACTGTGCAGATTTTCACAGCTGCACAGATAACATACACATTGGAAGTCCCTGCTTGTAACAAGACCTGCCCTCATACATGCTGCAAAGTACTACCAGACTGTAACACATGACCTGGCAGTTGCCCAAATGGTGGACATATTCTTATTCTTATACTTATACCCCGTCTTACTCAAGGACACACCAAACAGGTTGCCTAGTATTCTGTTAGTGATACCGTTACCTAACATACTTACCTTAAACACATACCTTTACTGTAGTGGAAAGGGTAGCCTCACACTGGCTCTGCCTCTACATCAAGGCTGACACAGCTCCCACAGTTACTCCTACAGCTTTTTGTCCTCCTAAGTGTTCACACTCTCTGCCTATTTCACAGCAGCTGCAGCATGTAGCACAGACATCTCTATGTAAAGGTTTCTGCTACAGACCTACCTTCTGCAACAATGTATTCTTCTCAACCCTTTAATGTCCAACACAACATATCATAAAGGAGTCCTAATCTACATGAAGGCCTTATATATTGTACAGTGATTGCATGTCATTGGCTGATGATAGCGCAAATCAACTGTGTTGGCTGCAATTAGCATTTTGGACCCACAGATTGGTTTCGAGGCTATCACCTGCTGATGAGAAGCATGCTTAAAAAGGAAACAGCTGGCTATGGGGAAATGTTCTGTATGAGACCTTCCTCACACAGAGCACACTTTTGTGAAAACTTTACTATCACCACATATCAACAGAGGAGTACTGCACTCCATCAGGTATGTAACTGATTTTGTGTACAACAGGATGGAGATGGGTGAATAGACCTATGGGGAATAGAGATTACAGCATTAACCCTGTCTTAGACCTGTGATAATGACATTTCATTAATCTCCTGCTGTCCTACACCTACAGAGGATGTACAATAAATCAAAGGCGTATTATCTTTTGCCATTGTGGCACAATAGTCTCATTGGACTGTTCCTTTATAGTAGCTGTAATAGCACACTGTTATTTGTGTGGCACTGTTCTTATGACATATTATCGGGGGGTTGCCCATAGGGGACACACCACAGCAGACTCAAGTGTTGGGTGTATGATCATACAGCAGTATCTATCATAGCACACGCGGGAATACCTGACTATTGCTACTGTCTCAGTTGTATTGACACACGTAGTATGTTTGCACACTGTGAAATATGACATCAGTGAGCAAGCAGTGGATAGTGCCAGCCATTTTGTCCTTGCTGTATCTCTACATAATGTACTTCCATGAATGTGATCCTGTAATGTATTTCCCTTTTGTTGTCTTTCAGGAATCATGCCCTGCAACCTTCTCGGATGTGGGAAATGAAATTATATTAGAAGGATTAAGGCAGCATCATTACATCCTACTGTCCAGGGGGAGGCAAAACAGGGAACAGCGGGATGCATTGTGGGTAGATCTTGTCCATGATGTAAATGGCATGGGTTATCAGGGCAGGACATATGAGCAGGTTCAACACCACACAACAGACATGATCAATGCTGTATGACAAAGGGCAGCAGATGTAGCCAGGGATAATGCTGTCACTGGTGGAGGGCCTGAAGTGGAACAAACACTCTCGGCCATTGAGGGATTCCTGGTGATCCTAGGCACACATGACAACTCCCATGCATCCATCACACCATATATTGTGGAGGTGTGTGCCACAGTTTCCACAGCAGAGGAGCATGCATGTAGGCTTACTGTGATCAGCATTGTAATACTGTAGCAGTCAGTGTGTCAGACTGTATATATTTTTAAGTGGGTGTCAGTCTTTGTTCTTTGGGGGGTTTAACCTCAGTTGTACTCTCATACTCAGAATGTGATCAATACAACAAGTAAGACAATAGCTACTTTAAAAGTGAGATATATGGATGTATTACCTTGTTGTGCTGCCACATACATTGGTACTGACATTTCCTCACCCTCAACTTTTCACAGGTCAGTCAGGTATTGGCCAAGGCCATGGTCCTACTCCTGGTAAGCATGACACTGTTTTGTTAAGGAACATTTATAGTCTATTAAAGTTAAGGGCCAGAATAATGCCATATTTAAACATAATTTCATGTATAAACAGAGTACAATGTTTTTATTTTCCATTCTGGAACAGGTACCTAAGGTTCTTAGAGGGGGTAATCACAGGAGTGTAGTTAAACAAAAAGAAACACTTCGGCAATGACAGTTAAGAGCAGATAATCCTCTTGGTTTAAATGAGGCAATTATTCTAAAATGCCTTTTAAAAAACAAAATGTTGAAAAGAAAATAAATTAGGCAAAGAAACGTGCATTTCAATATATATTTGTTAAGATAGGTGTACTGGGATTTGATGTGTTTTATCAAGTATAGTTTCATATTGTTTAATTAAAAAGTAAATTTTACTGGTCAAGATTTACTTTATTTACTTTAAGTAATTGTTATAAAGGTCTTGAGTTGAATGCGTATTTTGTTCTGAGGAAGTCTTTTTTGGACGAAAGCGGAAAGGAAAAATGCTTGATCGTTAATCCAGTTGTGGGTCTTCATTTTTATGAGTATTGGTGGATTTGTAGTGCACAGTAGTGCTGGTATTCATGTACTGCTTTTTTCTTTCTGATCACAGCTGACCAGGGGGATTGTAGTCTGTCCCCTACATAACCTGTTGTTAGTGTCTCTTCAGACTCTGATGATGATGGTGGCCACAGTGAGACACAGGTGGAGGTGTCAGGGGTTGAATCTGTCCCAAAGGGAATCATCCCTCTTCCTCCTCCATTGTCACTGCACACAGTCAGTATGCCCACACATGCCCAGTCCCTGGAGGCCACAGATATTGAACAGTCAGAGGTTGGGAACATTGAACAGGAAAGTGTGGCAACTATGACTCCAGTGAATGTAGACACTGGCCGTAGCCAGAGAGCTGGAGAGGTCTCACACAAGCAGATTGACAAGGGTACTTGTAGGAGGCCTGCTGTCTATCCACCACCTATTGTAGGTGTCACACCACGGGTTACTTGGCACATGTTTTGGGCCATCATGGAGGCACAGGGACATTCAGAATGGAACACCAGATGTATGCTTAGGGTTATGGATGCAGCACAGTCTGACATCCATGACTGCTTCCACTGCATTGGGGACACCCTGGATCAGTTCACTGATGCAGTGGACAGAAAGTGGGCTGAAACAATGTTTGTCTTGGACCATGCATTGTCTGTGCTGGAACATCTATTTTGAGTTGAGCATCAGACCCGTGGACATAGGTCAGCAATCCCATCTACTGAGAGTCCACTTGGCTGTGCACAATCATGTTCCTGGGAGTGTCCTGTCCACACCACAATGTTGTAGGCCATGGGTTCATGGTTTTGGGCAGTCCCATGGAGGACATGGTCTCAGCAGATGGCAGTGACCATCAGGTACTAGTATTGCTTCTGACCTTGGGCATGGAGATGCCAGTGCAACTCCTGGCAAAGCCAGTTCTTGTGTTCGGGGCCAGCGACAGTGAACTGTCAACTCTGCCATGTATGGTCCAAAGATGTCCAATATACACATGTGTAGGGCTAGGACTGAGCATGACTGTGTACACACACACACTCACACACCACTGTCAAATGCAGGTCACCTGCAGACACACATAGCAGTACATGCTTCCTTTCTCAACTCACACACATGCTTTCAACCGTTTGGGCCAGCATAGGCCTCCTGCACTCCCACACAATACCCTGTGCAAGTGATGATACCTGTTCTACATTCTTGTCATCCTCACCATCAATGCATGGAAATGAAGCTATGTGTCTGATGCACAGGGTGACTATATTAGTTAACATGTACTTATGTAATGCAGTGTTGTTTTGCCATGCCATTTGTAGTGGTTTCCAACAGATACTGTATGCTGGCATTTGTCATGTGTACTCCACATACTTTTGTGTGCCTTATACTATATGATATTGTACTGGTTGTATAGTTATACAATGACAGGTGTGTCACAAACCTGTTTATGTTTCTCTTTCAGGAGTCTGTTGGGATAACCTATGGATACACAGCAGCAATAAAACAGCACAGGATGGCATGTCAGCACAGCAGAAATATGTCTTCAGCAAGGTACAACACTATAAGTGCATGGCTCCATAGGTTCATATGTGTATAACAGGCAAACAAGGACAATTGGGGCATTTGGCGTACCCATGAAGCCTTAATCTGTGATAAGGTCTACTACCCTTGATAAGTGTTACCAGGGTTAACACATCTACAAATATGGGCCTCCGCTGAAAATTGGCATTGTTCCATGTCGGACTTTCCCGGTTAACAAATGTTAAATAAATAAATAAATAAATATCCTTTGTCCAGTGCAGACAGTTGCCTGACACCAGTTATGATTGTTGTGTTCTGAATCCCATTGTGTAACCCACACATTATGTGCGTCAGAGCAGATGTGTGCTTTACATGCATGTGTGCCTGTTTCATGTTGGGTGTACTGTCTGTGCTACATACCTATCTCTCCAGCATGAACTATGTATACCACAGTGATATTGTAGGTGTGTAATACAGATGAGACATGTGTTAGTCCTGTCATGGATATACAGGAGGTACCTGACACCTCCCTGTATGGAGCCATACACATCCCTTTCAAAGGATTTAGCAGACAGACTACCCATGTATGGTCATGACACAGACTCCATAGGACATGTTATCTACACTGTGTATTGGTGTACCATGAAACCTGTATGGCTGCTACAGTCATACAATATGCCTGTGTAGTGACATGGCAAGGGTGCCATTGCACACATTGCCATTGCACACAATGATAGGTGTGATGACTGCCAAATTCAGTATAGCAGTGACAGTTTGAGATTTACATCAGTATAGTTTGTACAACAGTGAATACATCCCTACATCTTACCAATCAGTGAAAGTCAAAGGCTACATTACTCTCCATGTCCATACATTTATGTGTAATGGCTCAACTGTGTGTGGTGTGCAGACACCACAATATTTTGTAGGGGTGGATGATTTTCCTCAGGATAGTACTGTGCAGTCATTGGCATTTAGTCTTTGTCAGTGGCTCAGACAACAACTGATTGTGTCTTAGGCCATCCTGGATAACTGCTGGTTCTGTGTAGGATTCTGTGACGGCTCCTAATATGCAGCCACCTACTAACGTACTCAGTCAGAGGTAACTGACAGTGGCTGTGACTGCAGAGAGGGAATAGCTAGAAGGGGTACACCAATTTAAATAATAGCACTGACTTTTTAGGTTTTACCATGAATAGATCTCGTACCCAAATTGAGTTTTTAGATATAAAAACACAGTTGGATGGAACTACTGGCTATGTGTACACTAAATTGTATCAGAAGGATTGCTACCATAATAGTTATGTTTAACACACTAGTATGCACCCTCCCCACATTTTTAGGAACATCATCAATAATCAAGCTATACACATGTATAAATTACATGCAAGAAATTAGGACTTTGAAAATAGTTTGATGACCCTGAGGGATGAGTTCCTAGTCAGAGATTACCATGAAAGAGAGGTAAATGAGGCATGCCTGAACTAAAAGGAACACCACAGGGAAACCGTATTTTTCTACTCCCAATATGGGTGGAGTGGAAATGACCCCTAAGAGAATGAAGAGCAGAGAACAATCAGTAAAGTTTAGTATTACACACTCAGTTGATACTTGTTTGATTAAGGATATAATATATTGTAATTGGCATATACTGGGCACTGACGATAGGTAAGTGCAATAGTAGGAGAGAAACCTTGTTTTATTTATAAAAATCGAAAAATATTGAAGCAGATGCTCTGCTATACAGATGGCTAAGAACATAGATCCATTATGAACTATGGGACTAGGAGATGCAATACATGCTCGTTTTGTCAGTATATAGAGACTAATACCATATTCATCCATCCATTGAGTGGGAAATCGTTCAAGTTTAAGGCTTCAGGTAACTGTGAGAGTAGGAATGTGATATATTTAGCCCCCTGTGCCTGCTACAGTGCATTTTATGTTGGTAAGACCAACAGACGGTTAAGGAAGAGAATTTGTGACCACCTTTACTGTTTTAGGAGACAACAGGAACATAGTGCACTGGCTAAACATGTTACAACAAGGAGAGGATCACTATTTTTACTTTTCTAGTATTGACACTTTCATTGAAACCATTAGGATGGGTGATTTAAATAATAGAACTGAACAAAGGGAGTTGAGATGGATTTTTATGTTAGCAGCCCATAAGCTGCCTGGACTGAATGATTATGTATCTCTGAAACCTGTTTTGAAAAGTAGGAAGATTAGGAAGAAAGCTATTTAATTTGTGATTTATAGATAGGGTCAGACCAGCATTTTTAGTTAGACTATGTTTAGACAATATATAATATAATATATAATATAGGATATGTTAGATGTTCTTTTTTTATTTATACATATAGCATTTTTGAATATTAGGAAGAAAGCTGCTTAATTAGTGATTTACAGATAGGGTAGTATTAGTATGTTAGATAGTATAGCATATTTATGTATGTAGCATTATTTATGTATATAGTTTTATATATGTTCTTTGTATGTTTTTCTACATCATATTATATGCTGGTTTTTCAAATATTGCCTTGAATGAACTTTTGTGCATTTTGAGTGTACTTGCATTTTGAATGTACTTGTTCTTTTAACTCATTTAACTAATTAATCGATCATAGTGATGTGACATAGGATTCAAGGCTTTTAAAGTTTGGGATGATTTTTTTTGTAATCTTTGGTCTGAGGAAGCAACCAGGGTTTGTTGCGAATGCGCTTACCTAAAATAAAGACCATTGGATTTATACTGGATTCTACAGTGGTTTTTGTTCCTTCAGTGTGGTTTTAGTAGTATTAGGAGTTTACATTTTTTCTGAACATTTCCCTTGGTGTGTTTACTCCTATACTTCATAACTGGGCTTCTCCTTCTTTTTTATTCGATAATGAAGGGTGGTGAACACTGGTGTCTGGCTTCATTGCAGCATAGGTCTCCCAATGCTATGTTCCCAGAGTATGACTCATAAACACTTGCCTATCCACCAGCTGACATAGCACTCTGTACATAACATACACAGTTTCCACCATGGTCTGCTGGCCTAATATTATCATACACCTTGTCAGGCAATGGATGGTGGAGTGAGACTGATGTCCGACATCCATTGCATAGTATAGCAGTCAATGGGCTCTGTCGATCACAGTAGGTAGGCATGATCTGGCCTTGTGCAAAAGTAAAAGTGTTTGGTCCAGTGTCAATAGGTGTATGACAGTGCTAGTGCTTGTATCCATGCTAACTCCTATCATGGCATTTCAAGTGACATGGCTTAGAGATCTGGGGACACAGCTTGTGACTACATGTTAGTTATCCTCTGTGCAAGTAAGTATTGCAATTATATCTAGCATGTTGCAACAAGGGAGGCATGCAAGGTGTCTGTACAGAGCACAGAAATGCATGTTAGGGAAGTGTGATATGTACGTACTGTGTTGCTTAGTCATGCTGCGGCTCACTTCCCCAAATGATGGTCCAGGTCCTTACCTATCAGGTCCTGGAGCAGGGCAGTGACATCCATTGCATCATGTGTTTACCAAGATGTGTGACCCCTAAAGCCCACCAATATGAGGTCCTCCCTGGTGAGATCTGGCCACAGATCAGTCTCTTCAGAACACCCAGTATGTAACCCCCTTGCAGACAATACAGACACATATATGTGAAGAAAGCCATTTATTACCTCCCGTGGGATGGTTGACATAACATGAGTGCACCTCCCCCTTCAGATGGGACAGGCAAGTATGCAGAGCTGTACATCCATGTATTATACCAGCAGAATTACAACTGCATGAACTCGGCTGTACAGGACAGGTGGGACTTAGACTCGACATGGCTCAGTAAACGTGACTGGTGGACAACTGCCAATAGCAGGCTGTACAATAACAGGTGGATAGTGCTATGTGACAGTTGGGGTGAGGGGAGTCCCCCCAACATGGAGGCACTACCTCCTCATCTAATAGAAGTACATAGTGTTGTTGTGATGTTGTATAGACATGGAAAGTGACAAAATTAGCCACCCACACAAAGCAGAACCACAAGGCACAATGTAGTTACATGTGTGGCCTCAAAGGACAGGCCCAGGTTGTCGCTGACATCATATGTCATGATGTCACATATGGTGGGACTGTACTCATACATAACCTGTCTGCATCAACTACACTCCCTTGTCTCCAACACATGTCACACATGAAATTCCTACAACCTGTTCCATAACATCCATATTGACAGAGCAGTTCATAACTGGCTTCTCACTGGAAGATACACAGCATATATTGCACATGCTAACATACCAGTTTGTATACCACATGTGATCTAACAAGGATTACTAACACAATTGGGCAACCCTTGTAATAATACTGACACCACTGGCTGCACACCAGCTGATTGGACAATGACAACTGTTACACCCTTGCACAGAGGTGGTGCATCTACTGAGCAACAGAACTATACACCTCTTTGTCTATGTATCCATATCTGTATGCCCATGGGGGGCAATCATCACAGAGCTGATCAGCACACATATATGTGATCTACATACAGTTGACTTTACACATTTTTGATGTATGACAGGGGGGGCATCACTGTTACACATGGTGGACATTTCCAAGGCAGTCACCAAGGACCTGGGTGAGGGTACATCAGGGCATACAACCCCCTGAGGTAAGCTGTCTGACTGTATTCCCTGCTCAGACAAGATTTACAAAGCATCCACTTAGGCATCCATGATACTGTCATTGTAGAGGTCACTAAGTGGCCCATTGATGGCACACATACGCAACATAGGGACATCCACCTCCAATAGATGATCTGTAATCAGAAGTGCTCACCAGGGTGCAGTCCTGGGTCCTCTACTGCTTGAAATCCATTTAACCACACTACATGCAACTACTGACTGACTGACTGTGGCTAACAATTTTGGCTGATACCAGCAAATTGTGAGCACTCATAGAGTCTCTGTGGTAGGTCACTATCCTGCATGAGGGTATTGTTAATGCATGCCTGTTGACATACTAATAGCCATAGACTCCACGCAAATATATATGTAGTATCATTTCCATCAGTTAGACCTATGTACCTAGAAGGCAGTACATCAGTCGCAACATGTGCTGTACATACACAGGGGTGAAAGAACTGGGCACACAGACCTGGCCACACAGGTTTACACCTAATGTGCCTGAGAGCAACATGTCTTTATAGTGGTATGGCAGGAATCATATGGCATAGCTGAGGCCACAGTCACCAGTAAGTGACATACTCTTAACCTCCATGTACTCTACCCTCAGCATGCCAATATCTGAGTATAATGGCCATTTGTTGCCATACCTTTCCAAGCATGACTAGCAATTGCACACAACAGTATGGTCCCTCACAAGGACACTTCATGTCTTCAGTATGTGTTCATTGGGGATAATCTGCAATGAGTGTCATTGTCACCTGTGGCATATAGACTACTCAAAGGTGGTCTTTGCCTTGCATACAGGATAACATGTGGCCCTGCTTGATTGCATATGCTGCCTATCTGCAGGTGGCATAGTAGATGGATAACTCACTGTAAGGACATTAACCTAGTAAGTGACATTAGTACTACGTGGTTGTGGGCGAGATTTGTCTAGCAGACTTAAACACAGCCTTGACATAGAACCCTGCCTAATGGCACACAGAGCACCTCAGTGCACCTCAAAACATGCCATCTGTATGATCGGCTGGGTGACCATCATCTCAACACAGGGCATCTGCCTGTGTCCCTCTTAGACTGGAGCAATATGTGCTGATCCTGTAACTACTGTTATAAAGATGTCTATGACTGTGTGGGCTGTATGGCTATTATGCTAGTTAAGTTCAAACATCCTATGGTTCCATAACATGATGTAAAATGCTCTAATAGGCTCACGCACAAACATGGCTACATTGAGGCTAGCACCACTTCCAATCACTGTGTACAGGACACACCAAGGCATACACATAGTGCAAGTTGGCTGTATGTAGATGAGAACACTTACCTATGTAATGGTACACACTTCAGATCAAAGTATGTGTTGCAACCAACACACCTTGTGTCTGCTAGTACTATCAATTTAGGACATATTATGCTTGATGACATCAGCAGGCCTTGTTGTGGTCAGTCCTTTGGGGGGGCACATTACCTGCTACAGATAAAACACTGGAAAACCCTACCTATTCCTAGGTTTCCCAGGTGATCATATTTATGCCATATGGACATACACACACACCAAGTAGCTTGGAGTGAGATTAGATCCCCTACTTATCTAGTCTTATTCACTATAAATCACAATACTTATTGCATGAGCCACAGCTTAAATCTGATGCTATACTGTCAGATGGTAGTCTCAAGGTGGATGACATCATCAGGCGTTGTAGAAGAGGGCAGTTTGGAGGCCAGCAGCAAGTTACAGGGCCAAAAATTTCATAACCATTGCAGGTGCATAGCCCATGAGGGCATGCCAGTAGTCCTGTAGGGGGATACACACACAAGTGCACCAATTATCCTGGCATGAGATTAGAACCCCTACTTATCTAGTCTTATTCACTATAGATCATAGTACTTATTGTAAGTGCCACTGGTTAAGTCCAATACTATGCTGTCAGTAGCAAGTTACAGGGCTAAAAAGTTCATTGCAGGTGGATAGTCCATGAGGACATGTCAGTTGTTCTGCAGGGGGATACACACACACACACACACACACACACACACACACACACACACACACACACACACACACACACACACACACACACACACACACACACACACACACACACACACACACACACACACACACACACACACACACACACACACACACTCATGCAGCAAGTAGAGTAGCCAGGAGTGAAATTAGAACTCCTACCTATCTAGTCTTATTCACTATAGATCACAGTACTTATTGCACATGCACCACAGGTTGAATCTGTTGTATATTTAATTGTAAACACATTAGTTGTGCATTACACAAACTAGGCTTGTGTTGAACAGTATCTGAGGCCCGCAGAGTGATATTGCTTTGTACTGTTACCTTCATCTAGTATCACTGGGGTGGGATAAATATTGCTATCCTAGCTATGTACAGTAATCAGTATGGCCATATGTGGCTGCTTGCAGTTAGATAGGCAAACATGTGGGCAAGAACAATGTGCCCTGTCCATGCATGCATTGACGACATTATACATTACACCAGCTGCTCACCTGCGTCTCTCTACGTGGTAACATCCAGCAGGCACAGGGGTCTGTAGGTAAGTGGATTATGTACTTAGGAGCCCTTAGTTTGGATCATTTGAGCAACAGTATGGATGTGTGATAGTGCAGATTTACTCACCATTATTAGGGTATGTGGGACAATACAGACATCCACACGCATATTTATTTAATTAACAGTGATGTATATATAAATGTAGCTGTGTGTGTATGATATGTATATGTGTTATGTAGATATATGGGGAGAGTCTATGTATCATTGTGAGATATATAGCTATATATCTCGGTATATACGTATTTAACACTACATAGCAATAGATAAACTATGTATATGAGAGAGAGGCAGTGACATACAGATATGTATACATATATGTCTATATGTATAAACATATCTATACATAACAGGTTATTCTGAAGACGGGGCAACAGAATTGCTTTCATTTTAACTAAGTGTTTGTATAGACATATCTATACATAACAGGTTATTCTGAAGATGGGGCAACAGAATTGCTCTCATTTTAACTAAGTGTTTGGGCATGCCCAGTGGGACTGTCAATAATTAAAGTGACTCAAGACCACATATACCTGTACTCCTGTCCAGGATTTTGTGTGTTACAGACCATACCCCTCAACTCTTCAGAGTTTTGCAGAATGTTGAGAGTTTTGGCTCATAATTGTGGTCTGTTCCTCGTAAAATTTGTGGTTTTCTGTCAAATCACTTAGATGAACTGAGGATTGAAGTCACTAAATAATAACATACATTTGAGCTTCTGATTTCAAATCCTTCAGAAAAAGTTTACTTGAAACAAACCCTGTTATTCTTGCAACTTTTAAAGTTTATGATAGTAGTATTTAAAATATGTCCCTATCTGTGGGCATGTGTCCCCCCATTTTGTCGGGCTTTGTTCAGATTTATTGCAATAAGAGGTTGAGAGGTATGTCACAGACACTGACATCTGTCCCTTTATATGCAGTACTGCACTTCTCTCAAAATGTCCCCAGCATTCCCCAGCTGTCTGCTGTACTTAATATGTGACTGAGGTTCATAATATTACCACACACATAATGACAGTATGTGAAAACACTGACATAATGCCTCACATGCAAAAGATGTCAATACTTCCAGATTAGAACCATCAACACCATCATCCATGCTAACTTCCCTAATCCACTGAGTCATGCAGGGTGTCAGACAGAGAGGAGTCATTTGTCATGCGTTCAACAGCATAAATATGTACATTGTAGTTTCTGCTTTACATGGAACATACAATGTATGTTAGAGTACTATGTTACAGCCCTTAGATTGCCTGGTCTGTTGATATACCATTCCTGACTTACTGTTAAAGCAGTTATATGGGAACACTACTGTGTTGGGGGTGGGGAACAACAGCACATGATCTGCTGGGATAGGCAGTAGTCCAAATATCATGTGACCCACTGTTTAACATCTCTCTTGACTGATGCCATGAATATTCCAATCATAATCACTTTTATTAAGGGACACATACTATTGGACTGGGTATCTGTAGTTCCATGTGGATATTACAGCTGTCCTAATAGCCCAGTGTATTTCCTTGCATAAATGCAGCAGATCCATACATACCATACTATATTATATTAATCCTGACATGTAGTGCTTAAGTTAGAGACTTACCTTGCGAATGCAGCATTTGACAGAAGTGTAGCTCAGTATGATGCAAGCAGTATAAAGTGCACAGTCAATACATGTATAGGTGCAGTTTGTGTGGGTTGCCTAGCATCAGCAATCTTACTGTATGTATGTGAGTAGGAGTAAGGTGTCAGTCCCTAGAGCCCTAGGTTGTTAGTGAATGTGCTATGTATTGTCTCTTAGCCAATGCCAGGGCATACTGGGCATGCCTACATCTGCCTACAGGGACATCATCACGGGGTTCCTCCTCCACATCCTCCTGTGAGTGTGGCTGTGGTCACCTAGGCACTGGTGGGGGGGGCTATGTATCCCTTCCCTTTGCTGATCCTGCTGCAGCTGTTACCACAGGATCATATTGTGTAGCATGGCACATACTGTGACTATCTGTGCACATGTGGCTGGAGAGTACTGCAAGGCTCCACAAGATATAGCAAGGCACTGGAACTGTGATTCAGAAGCCCAAACACATTCTGTATGATGTTTCTAGTTTGTGCGTGTGCCTCATTATGGTGTTCTTCCATGGGTGCGTGTGCATTTCTGATGGGTGTCATCATCCATGGTTCCAGGGCGTAGCCAGCATCCCCAAGTAAATGGCAGTGTGGGATGTCCCCCCTAGCAAACATCTCACACAGCTGTGATGTGTGCCAGCTATGGGAGTCATGATAACTGCCAGGGCTGCCAGCACACTCATTCATGATAATGCCCTGGGCATTGCACATGACCTGGCAGCTGATGGAGTGGTACCCCTTGCACTTGATGTAGATTCTACCATTCTCACTGGGTGGTGACTTGATGTGTGCATGAATGCAATCTATGGCACCCAGTACCTCAGGGTTGTGTGCTACACAGTAGAAATGTTGCATATTGCTGATCCTCACCTCAGGGTGAGGGGAAAAGAAATGTGCTCACTGGCATATGGTAGCATGGCATCCAGGAACTGGTGAAGTACCCTGGATGCTGATGCCTGTGAGACCCCCATCATGTCCCCAGTTGGTCTTTGGAAGCTACCTGTAGCTACTCTCCTAAGGGATACACATATCTTTGTTTCCACTGGGATGGATTCCCCTCTGTTGGCTCTGGGTCTAAGTTGAAGGTGCAGAGCTCAGTGAGTTCTTGTAGTATGTCTCTGTCCATCCTGCAGTGCTCTACAATCTCCAGCTCATGTAACTCCTGGAAGGTTACCCTGGGCCCAAAAACACTTCTCCTTATCTGTCTGTGTCTGTTGTCATCAGCAGCATTGACTTCAGCATCTAGCACATACAGATGTAGCAGTCCTGCAGCAGCCCCTAGCATTCTTTCAGTTAAAATTCCCAAGTCTGTACTCCAATGGTGCAGAGTATGAGGGAAAATCAGATTGTAGGGTGCATGTATACTTTATAGTGCTCTGCTGTAGGTGCTGACTCTGTGATTGGCTGCCTATGATGCATTGCACCTGCATAGTATATCATTAACATCATTTAATGGTCCTAGTTTAAGTAAAACTGGAGTCAACAGTAATTAATATGTCATTGGCTTTTACATACACTCAGCACTGCAGCTCACCAAACAAGCACATGCTCTATAGGTAAACAAAGCTTTCCAGTCAGTGTACACACACCCCTGAAAGGACACGTTTAGCACGGAGGCACACCACACAAACACAGTGAAACACGTGCTCCTTAACTAAACAAAGCTTAGAAGTTAGTGCACACAGCCCCCTGAAAGCACTCTCAGCATGGTGGTGTGCCATGCACACAGGTGCAGCTAAGCTGACATAATCATAGAAGTTATGGGACACACCCTCGCCTGATGTCAGCTACCTTCTCTGTAAACACCGACATAGTTCTTTGCCTACACGCAGGGGATATGCAGACATGATTATCCCTTTATGCTGTTCAGTAACTCCACCTCATTTGCATAGTGATCCATGCTCACAGCCTGGAAACTACATGCTTCAAAGCTCTACCATGTTAGCAACAACACCAATGCACCATTGCAGATACTCCACACAGGGTCCTCTGGTACATTTCTGTCACATAATATTCATTTTGTTTTTTCCAATTTTTTTTTATTTTTTTTATTTTTTTTTATAAAGCATGTTTGTGCACTGCTGCATGCTGGGCAAACATGCCCAGATTATTAAAAAAATAAATACATTTAATTTAAATATGTGGAAATGTGGAGGATAGTTTTGCTCGTATCTGTACATGGTATGCCATTTCTGTCCATCTATCTACATTTTTTACAGCCCCTCTTGTCTATCTACATTCCTGTACATGGAATTTTTCCATGTACCCTATGGACACTGACATGGGGTCTGCAGAGCTGCCTGTCTGCTTGCTGGATCACTCTACCTGCCTCATTTACACGAGATTCACTTGCTTATGAGGTTATTTGCATGCCATGGAACTTCCCGTGTTGGCGCATGCATACACGCTGTCCAGCAGTGTTTACTGAATCTAAAACTTGTTTACTTTCATGTAAGAAGCATGACATGATGTCTACATGGTAAAAAAGACCATGTAGGCTTTATTAAATTCCCCCCAAAGTGCTTTACTGGAATTCATAGCTGGCAAAGCATTTAGTGAACACTGTCAAAAGGATAGCCACACACATCAAGTACAGGTAATATTTTGTAAGAAAGTTAGGGATAGATTGGAGGCACAGCAGGCAGAAACAAAGCTGTTTTTTGAGTTTCATCACTATGGTTTGCTGGCCAGCATAGTCATTTGTGTGAGACCTGATCTTAACAGCTCTTAGAGGAGTGCTTAGCAGTTGTTAAGATCAGTTCCCTTAATGTTGTAGAGCTTAACTGGTTTGTCTTTTCGCTGATATTGGAGTGTAATCACAACTGTACTATGTTCTTCATACTGATCACTGATGCAGTAACCTTGGCTATATGTGTAGATTACCATAGCTAACTATACTTGAGAGGTGGAAGAAGAATGGTCCAGGGGTTCCCTGGAGAATGGTTCTAGTGAAGCATGATCTAGACCTAGAGAAGAAATCCACCTTACAGTGCTTTGTAAAAGTATGTAGAGGAACAAGTAGCAGCTTTAAGAATACTTTTAGAATCTAACCCTTTTCACAAAGCCATAGAAGAAGTCAAGGTCCTTGTAGAGTGGGCCTTCATCCAAGGTATGGAATATCCTTTCTCTCTCATTTTTAGGTTCAGAAAAGAAAATGTTGAAATGGATAGTTTGGCTTAAAGTAAACTCCGTTACCACTTTACGCATAAAAGTAGGATTAGCTCTCAAATAAACTCTATCCTTGTGGAAAATGAGTTAACATTAACTCACCATAAAAGCTTGCAACTCAGATACCCTTCTTACAGAGGTCAGAGTGATCAGTAAAACTGTTTTCCAAACTCATTACAGCCGAGTGCTCCTCTAGGTGCTTCTGCAGTTACCTCCTATTGCGCCTCTAGGCATCAAATATTGCTTGTTCATATTTGCATTAATAATTCCAAAATCATGCTACATACAAGGTATCAGAATATTTTATCTTGAAGCATACATGATGGCAAACACAATTGTATTGATATTTGACCTCTGTCAATTAGTATTTGTTAGAGCTGTAAGGTGATAACTTCATTTTTAAAGGCTCAAGCCACACCCACTGGGAGTTAAAGGCATACACTCAAAAGAGCTATACTGGAGGGAATGAGTTACCTCAAGTCAGCCAGATTAGATGGTTTAAAGGGAACAAGTGTTAGTTTCTCTATCACAAAATTAAGATCCCAAGGAGCAGCCACTGGTTTACTTGGAGGCCTCTTATGCAAAACCCCTTTCAAAAATATTTTGACATGTGACTGTCATGAAAGAGGAGGATCCATGGACAGACATGGTGAAATGGCTCATAAATGAACCTTGATAGAAGAATAAGCAAGGCCACAGGATAGTAACTAACACAGATATTTTAAAACTAGAGAGCAGCTAGCCCTGAATTGGTGCTGGCTATGTTGTTGGCACCAACTAGAAAACCTTTTCCATTTGCTAATATATGATTTTCTAATAGCAGGTATTCTTGCCTCCATTAGTACCTGCTGCATGTACTCAGAAAACAGGTGCCTAAAAGGAATTATGACCATATCATCCAGGCAGACAGTTGAAGATGATTGATGGCAGGGTGTATCAAACACCCCTTTCTTTGGGTGAGTAGATCCATTCTGTGAAGAACTTGTAATTGACCCTGTCCATTTCCAAAAGAAGGGAGAACCACTGTTGCATGGGGCAGAAGGGAGTCACCAAAATGATCTTGGAGGATTCCTTCTGAATCTTCAGAAGTACTTTGGATATTAGTGGAAAGGCATGCAGAAACATTCCTGTCCAAAAAAAAAGAATAGAAAAGGCATATGTCTTCCAGGTCTTCTTGCATCGAGTCCTGGAACAGTATTTTGTCAGTTGATTGTCTAGAAAAGAGGGAAAAAGGTCTATTTGAGGAACTCCCCACAGATGGATCAAATCTTGGAAGACCTCCAGACCTAGTTTTCATTCGTTAAAGAATGCCCTGGTCATGATTAGCTTGTCTGACACTCAGTTTTGCTCTCCTTGAATATAGGATGCCTGTAGAGTGAGATTGTGCTGTGAAGCTATATCCCAAGCCAACATGGCTGGTCTGTAAAGGGGATATACCCTGATTTTTCCTTGCTTGTTGATGTACCATGTCACTGTTGTATTGTCTGTAACCACTTGGAGAGGTCCTTGGAACCAAAGATGTTTCAGAGAATTCAGTGCCTTGATAAGGACAAGCATCTTGTTTATATTTATGTGCTTGCATCTGTCCTTGGTGTCCCACACCCCCTGCACTTTTATCTCTCCTGAAACTGCTCCCCAAGCAAAGTGGTGACTGACTGCTTTGGAGCAGGGAGGGAGGAGTGACCTTGATTTAAGGGTATTTGTTGTCTTCATCTAGTGATTTCTGATGTGACAATGCCCAGTACTGGGATCTGTAATGATAAAGGTTGTTGCTGCTAGGACCAAAGACATTTTATATACCACTCTATCTTTCTCATGTCATATCTTGCCAGGGGTATCATCAGAATCATAGATACCATGAGACCCAAAATCTTGAGGTATTCCCTCCCAGTGACTGAAGTCTGAGTGGAAAACCTTTGAAATATATTTAAATAAAGATCCATTTTTTTCTGTGGAAGCCACCAACCTTGAGGTGTGGGTGTCCTTGATGAATATGGACACCCCCCCTCCTTTCTTGGTGTTGTCCGGATTTTGGGGCCGGAACGCATGGTATGAGGTAAAACCTGATAGTGCTGGGGTGCTCTCAGGAGCCTTGAACCAGGTTTCAGTCACAGCACAGACATCGATGTTCTCCATACTGAGAAGGGCCTCGAGTGCATGCATCTTGAGGTTGAGACTTCTGGCATTGAGCAGCATTATCCTTAGTTTTTTTCTTTTTTTGTGTTCTAGGGTGGTAGGTTTAGAATTTGAGTCTTGCCTAAAAAAGGCACTATGGGGGTGGCAAGAGCCTTTGCCAATATCCGGAAGCCGAGGGGTGACAGGTGCAAGCCGTCCCTTGTGAAGCAGCGTGGCTTGTCCAGCATGTCATCCCAGGCAGACAGACATTGGATCCCCTTTGAATGACACCAGAGTTTAAGCCAATTATTAAAGCTGATCATCTTATCTCCGTATTGTGGCATCATTCTTGGTGAAGGTAGGATACTGCTCAAGGTCAGGGTCATACCTGCCTGGGCTACATAATCAGAGAGCTCCTCAATGTCTCTTTTCATGTAGTCCAAGGAGGTACGTCTCAGGTCGTTTACACCAGCGTGGACAATGACTGAGTCGTACTTGTACCTGCTGTTGAGAGACCTGAGTGCTTGCGTTATGTGGCGGATTCTAGCGCCCGACAGGCAGCTTACTGTGACCTTCTCCTTACTCAATCTGGTGAGCAGGACGTCAGTGTGTCTGTCTATGGAGTCACCAATGACGAGTGTGTCTGGCATTGTGTTTGGCCTTAAGGGCTGTGACTGTTTGGCACACTGACTGTGTGGTCTATGTGTTGCGTGTGTTGTGTCCTGAGGTGGTAGTTGTTTGGGTGTCTGCTTTGGTGGCCTCTGCTGTTTTGGTAGATTTTTGATCAGAGCCTCGAGTATGTCTTTGTGTGTTTATGTGTATGATTTGAAGTTGTGATAGTACTATGTGAGACTGGGTGTGTGGTGTGTGTGGTACCCTTCTCCTCCTGTCTGGTCTTGCCAGTCTTATGTTGAGAGAGCTCGGCCTCCAGTTTGGCTGTATAGTTGCATCTCTCGCACGTATTTGTGTTTTGTGGGAGAAGGAGAGGGTTGTCTGTGTACATGAGGCAATTGTAACATTGCCTCAATATTCCCAGGTTCACCAGCTGAGCAGGAGAGGACACTAGCAACTGATCCCTCGACATGCTAGAAGGGATAGACAAAAAAACTTAAAAAAGACTCCGGGGTATGTGGGTGATCGAGAAAGGGGTTTTAGGCTGGTGGGGTACTATCTATAGTAAAAGTGCTATATCAAGATGAAAAGTACTGTAGGAGTAAGTGCTAGGCTTTACAGATAGAGAATAGTCTACTTGGGAATCAAGTAGAGGTGAACTTTTTAGTTATAGGATACGCTGGTTAGATCAGTAGTACAGTTCAAGGAAGGCTGTTTTAAGGGAAAATTTGAAGAATGGACTTTAGGTAGCCCGAATAGTTTAACCTTGATTAACCGCCGCTGCACGATGCATCGGAGACCATCCAGGTGCAATTAACCATAGGCAAAACTGCTCTGCAATTTGTAGCATGTTACAGGCCACCCTCTCAAACTCAGGAAACTCACATAGCTTTCCTGAAAACACTGGAGGGGATAAATGTATCTCCAAACACCATCATACTAGGTGACTTCAACTACCCTAATATAGACTGGGATCACTACTCAAGCCCAAACACTCTAGCCCAAAGGTTCCTGGAGTTCATAAACTCAAATGCCATGGAACAACTAGTCACCATCCTCACAAGAGGTGAAAACATACTTGACCTCATCATCACGAACATGGGATCACAATGTTCAACACCGGAAGTATACCCCTCACTGGTGAGATCAGATCATAAACTAATCTCACTGGAGGTCCTCATCCCGCCCACACCTGAGATAAAAAAGACCACAGTGAAGAAATTCTCAAAAGCCGACTTCACACTTCTAAAGACTAGTGTGGTCTCTTTTAAGGCCTTCGAGCCGGCGGTAAACATTAGCCAAGCCGCTGAATCACTTACAAACGCCTTCTACCAGCACCTACAGGACTGCATGGATCAGGCAATCCCAAACAAAACAAAGACTCTTTGTACCAAAGGCAAGCGTCCAGTCTGGTGGACCCCAGCCATAAACAAGCTCTACAACAAAAGGAGGAAAAGGCCCTACTAGCAAAAGGAAAAAGAACCAAACTTCCCGTGTTGGCGCATGCATACACGCTGTCCAGCAGTGTTTACTGAATCTAAAACTTGTTTACTTTCATGTAAGAAGCATGACATGATGTCTACATGGTAAAAAAGACCATGTAGGCTTTATTAAATTCCCCCCAAAGTGTTTTACTGGAATTCATAGCTGGCAAAGCATTTAGTGAGCACTGTCAAAAGGACAGCCACACACATCATGTACAGGTAATATTTTGTAAGAAAGTTAGGGATAGATTGGAGGCACAGCAGGCAGAAACAAAGCTGTTTTTTGAGTTTCATCACTATGGTTTGCTGGCCAGCATAGTCATTTGTGTGAGACCTGATCTTAACAGCTCTTAGAGGAGTGCTTAGCAGTTGTTAAGATCAGTTCCCTTAATGTTGTAGAGGTTAACTGGTTTGTCTTTTCGCTGATATTGGAGTGTAATCACAACTGTACAATCTTCTTCATACTGATCACTGATGCAGTAACCTTGGCTATATGTGTAGATTACCATAGCTAACTATACTTGAGAGGTGGAAGAAGAATGGTCCAGGGGTCCCCTGGAGAATGGTTCTAGTGAAGCATGATCTAGACCTAGAGAAGAAATCCAACTTACAGTGCTTTGTAAAAGTATGTAGAGAGGAACAAGTAGCAGCTTTAAAAATACTTCTGGAATCCAACCCTTTTCACAAGGCCATAGAAGAAGTCAAGGTCCTTGTAGAGTGGGCCTTCATCCAAGGTATGGAATATCCTTTCTCTCTCATTTTTAGGTTCAGAAAAGAAAATGTTGAAATGGATAGTTTGGCTTAAAGTAAACTCCGTTATCACTTTACGCATAAAAGTAGGATTAGCTCTCAAATAAACTCTATCCTTGTGGAAAATGAGTTAACATTAACTCACCATAAAAGCTTGCAACTCAGATACCCTTCTTACAGAGGTCAGAGTGATCAGTAAAACTGTTTTCCAAACTCATTACAGCTGAGTGCTTCTCTAGGTGCTTCTGCAGTTACCTCCTATTGCGCCTCTAGGCGTCAAATATTGCTTGTTCATATTTGCATGAATAATTCCAAAATCATGCTACATACAAGGTATCAGAATATTTTATCTTGAAGCATACATGATGGCAAACACAATTGTATTGATATTTGACCTCTGTCAATTAGTATTTGTTAGAGCTGTAAGGTGACAACTTCATTTTTAAAGGCTCAAGCCACACCCACTGGGAGTTAAAGGCACACACTCAAAAGAGCTATACTGGAGGGAATGAGTTACCTCAAGTCAGCCAGATTAGATGGTTTAAAGGGAGCAAGTGTTAGTTTCTCTATCACAAAATTAAGATCCCAAGGAGCAGCCACTGGTTTACTTGGAGGCCTCTTATGCAAAACCCCTTTCAAGAACATTTTGACATGTGACTGTCTTGAAAGAGGAGGATCCATGGACAGACATGGTGAAATGGCTCATAAATGAACCTTGATAGAAGAATAAGCAAGGCCACAGGATAGTAACTAACACAGATATTTTAAAACTAGAGAGCAGCTAGACCTGAATTGGTGCTGGCTATGTTGTTGGCACCAACTAGAAAACCTTTTCCATTTGCTAATATATGATTTTCTAATAGCAAGTATTCTTGCCTCCATTAGTACCTGGTGCATGTACTCAGAAAACAGGTGCCTAAAAGGAATTATGACCATATCATCCAGGCAGACAGTTGAAGATGATTGATGGCAGGGTGTATCAAACACCCCTTTCTTTGGGTGAGTAGATCCATTCTGTGAAGAACTTGTAATTGACCCTGTCCATTTCCAAGAGAAGGGAGAACCACTGTTGCCTGGGGCAGAAGGGAGTCACCAAAATGATCTTGGAGGATTCCTTCTGAATCTTCAGAAGTACTTTGGATATTAGTGGAAAGGCATGCAGAAACATTCCTGTCCAAAAAAAAAAAAGAATAGAAAAGGCATATGTCTTCCAGGCCTTCTTGCATGGAATCCTGGAACAGAATTTTGTCAGTTGATTGTCTAGAAAAGACGGGAAAAAAGTCTATTTGAGGAACTCCCCACAGATGGATCAAATCTTGGAAGACCTCCAGACCTAGTTTTCATTCGTTAAAGACTGCCCTGGTCATGATTAGCTTGTCTGACACTCAGTTTTGCTCTCCTTGAATATAGGATGCCTGTAGAGTGAGATTGTGCTGTGAAGCTATATCCCAAGCCAACATGGCTGGTCTGTAAAGGGGATATACCCTGATTTTTTCTTGCTTGTTGATGTATCATGTCACTGTTGTATTGTCTGTAACCACTTGGAGAGGTCCTTGGAACCAAAGATGTTTCAGAGAATTCAGTGCCTTGATAAGGGCAAGCATCTTGTTTATATTTATGTGCTTGCATCTGTCCTTGGTGTCCCACACCCCCTGCACTTTTATCTCTCCTGAAACTGCTCCCCAAGCAAAGTGGTGACTGACTGCTTTGGAGCAGGGAGGGAGGAGTGACCTTGATTTAAGGATATTTGTTGTCTTCACCTAATGATTTCTGATGTGACAACGACCAGTACTGGGATCTGTAATGATAAAGGTTGTTGCTGCTAGGACCAAAGACATTTTAGATACCACTGTATCTTTCTCATGTCGTATCTTGCCAGGGGTATCATCAGAATCATAGATACCATGAGACCCAAAATCTTGAGGTATTCCCTCCCAGTGACTGAAGTCTGAGTGGAAAACCTTTGAAATATATTTAAATAAATATCCATTTTTTTCTGTGGAAGAAAAGCTCTTTAAACTGATGCATCTAGTTAACATTCCAGCAACACAATCCTGTGTGAGAGTGTCAAGAAAGACTTTTGAATGTTCTCTTGGAATCCCAGCTTGTAAAAGAGATCTCTCACTCAATGTAACTATGCAACTATGTAATTACTAGGCTAGCTGCCACTGTGGGCTATTTTAAGCCTAGCCAATCTCCCTGCCAGAGGTGAGAATCAAACTTTGTATCTTGTGTTTATGAAGTAAACACCTTAACCATTATACCAACCCCAATCCCTCAAGAGAGTGAGATTCCTGGTATTCTGAAAAAGACTCTGCAAAGATAAGCAAATCATCTAAATACAGAAAAATGTGGATACCCTGTAGCCTGCAATGAGCTACAGCTGGAGCTAGACACTTTTTGAACACTCTTGGTGCAGTGGATAGTCCAAAGGGTAAAGCAGAGAACTGATAATGTGATCCAGGCACACAAAACCTTAGAAACATCTGAAGTCTGCATGAATAGGGGTGTGATGATAAGCATCCTTTAAGTCTAGTGTTAGCAGGATACTTGAAAGATGAAGAAGAGACAACAGGTTGTGAAGTAACATAATTTTGAATTTTAGCACTGTCACAAACAAGTTTAGGAAAGAAAGATCCAAAACTGGTCTCCAAGCATTTTCTTTCTTTGACACTAGGAGCATCCTTGAATAAAATCTCTTCCCTACCAGGGAAGGAGAAACTGGTTTTATCATTCCTTGGGACAGCATGTGATGAAGAACAGGTGGTAACAAAAATCTGATTTTTTGACCCCATTTGTCTGAAACAATCTGTTGCCAAAGAGAAAAATGTAGATTCAAACTTTATGGAAGAGAAACAGGTCCAGGGTGGGAGGGGTGTCTTGAACAGCCATTCAGACTTATTGGAGTCTTCTTGGTTTGGGGAGGTTTGAGACTTCTTTTTGGAACCTCCTTGCCACTTCTTATTGAACATCTGTTTACCTGAATTCTGTTGAGACTTATTCTGTTTTTTGCTGAAACTGGATGAAGAGAAAGAAAATCTCTTGGACAATTTGGAAAAGGAAGGCTGAGATTCCCTGGATCAGCTTTCCCCTTTCATCACACTTTTTTGATCACCTCTGCAGCAGAGGGGCCCAACACTAAATCTCTATCCAAGGGAGAATTTAAAATCTAATTTTAATGTCATCTGGGAGGTTCTAAGAATCCAACCAAGCAAATCTCCTTAAAACAGTACCAGTGGGCATAGTCTTGGAAGAAGAATCAACATAGTAATATACACACTGTAAACAATGGGTTGTGATCTGTGCAATACAATAAACTAAGTTATTTAAAGCACTTTTCTCTTTACAAGAAGAAACTGTAGATAAAACATTCCTCTTACATTCACAATATGTCAGAATAAACCTTAACATTTGAACCTGACAATTTAAAATTCTGAAATTCAAAGTTATAGAAGTTTACTTTTATCCCACACCTATCAATAATTTTCCCATCTTTATTACAGGCAGTAAGACATACATCCTGTAAAGAAGCATTTTCTGAGGGACTGAGAATCCTCATTGTTCTTCCATTGAAAATCAAGAATCAGAAAGTGAGTGTTTCTCAGATTCAGAATCTCTACAAGAAGGATCAATAACCCAAATCAAACCTTGAGCCAGTTACAGTAAACTACTCCTATCCAAAGAAATTTGAGGAGGATTAGATGCATTCTTGGTGTTCTTTTCCTTTATGACAGGAAAAATGCAGCCAAAAGTGTTACTAATGGCAGCCACTACTTCCCCAGGGATGGGCACAGCATTCTGACACTACAGGGAACCATTCCATGTTCCTCTCCCAGGAATGAGAAGAGTGGCTCTCCCTTGCCCACTGTTGGGACCCTAACAGCTGCAGAGGATGTCACTAACCCCCAGTCCATATTGGCTGTAGGTGCTACACCAGAGGGATCCATGGTAAAAGATGAGTGGTCTGAGGTACAAATAATCACCATAGCAGAGTCATCCACCTGCTGTTGAGGCAAACTGGTAGCCTGCTGTGGTGGCAAAGGCTGTTTGGTTCCTTTTGTGGCTGTAAGAAGGCCCGACCATGGGACTGACAATTTGTTCCATGCTCAAGCCAAAAATGGTGCCTCTATCCTGGGGAAAACAAGCAACAATGGCAGTAAAACTACTTGTCCACAAAAGTTACTTTTTTATTTCTTTTTTACAGAAAAAATACAGTAAAAAGCTCTTTCAAACACTTTGCCAGCTCCACAACTGAAAAATAAGTACAATTTCTCCACAGAAAATATTTCATCAGTTAGTTATTACTTTTAAACTGACAGAAACAACTGTTCCATTTAAAAGAATTTTACAGTCTTGAGACAAACTGTTAAAATACAACACTCCTAGCTTTAAAGTAACTTTCCCGAAGAGGAAAGTAATAAAAAATCAGTAAAAAATAAAAAAGGAACCTATCTCCCCAGCTAAGGAATGTAGAAGCCAACCACCAATCCTAACAAGCCTCAGAGGGGTGTACTGTTTGGCATCAGTAAAGCTTGGGAGGGCTTTGTGCCCATACTTAAGTTTTATTCAGCTCAGCTTGAGCTGATTGACAATTTGGGTTCAAGGAACATGCCCTGAAGCTTTGGAAGCTGGCTAGCTGTTGTATCCTTGGCAGGATATAACCCATATATCTAAGGCTACTACAGCAGTTGATTAATATGAAGAACATCAGAATCATGTAGACAAAATCAGGGAAAGACTGATGTCAGCTGTACCAACATCAACTAGGCCACATAGAATGATTGATAGGGATGAGCACATGTGGACCATAATCAATAACAGAGTCCTATGATCTACAGGATTTTTTTAACTGCTGTAGGACATATTTTAAAATTGTAATGTGCAGGTGTATGTTATTTGCATAATCACTTGTCAGCTGTTTGTACTTTGTTTTCTCCATAACGTCATGATTTCATTGGACTGATCTTTTTTTATCCTTCATCTTTGTACTCACACATGCTTTTTTGGATTGAGTTGGTGTAAATGGGATTCTTCACATAGGCCAAGATCTTTGTACTCACACATGCTTTTTTGGGTTGAGTTGGTGTAACTGGATTCTTCACATAGGTCAGGATTCTATTTAATTTTTGCATGGAGTGGGAAGTGTATGCTATCTAAGGTTGTCTGAGCGTTTTAATTATGGTGCAATATTAGGTGTTTCCAGCACAATTTGACATAAAAACATTTGACAAATTGCATACTCGACATAGTTCCCTGTCAACAGATTTCACATAACAAGTATGCATGGATGTAAGGACGAGCAACAAAATGTCGATTAACTGAAAAGTTATGTTTATATATATATATATATATATATATATATATATATATATATATATATAAAATATAGATAGATATACAGTATCAATGAGGGAATTTAATAAACCCTACACATTCTTTTTTACCATGTAGACATCGTGGTTTGTGATCCAGTAAGCACTGCTGGGCGGCACGCATGCACGGGAAGTTCCATGGCATGCAAATCACCTAATAAGCAGGTGAATCTCATGCAAATGAGGGAGGTAGAGCTATCCAGCAAGCAGATAGTCAGCCCTGCAAACCCCGTGTCAGTGTCCTTAGTGTACACAGAAGAATTCTGTGCACAGGAATGTAGACAGACAAAAGGGACCGTAAAAATGTAGATAGATGGACAGAAATGACATACCACAGACATATATGAGTGAAACTACCCTCTGTGTGTCTCAAAAGTTACAGAAAATATGTTAAAATACATTTTTTTTAATTATCTGAGCATGCTTGCACGGCTTGCTGCAGTGCACAAACATGCCTCATTAAAAAAAAAAAAAAAAGACCCTCCGTGGAGTATCTACAATGGTGCATTGGTGCTGTTGCTAATGTACTAGGGCTTGGAAGCATGTAGTTTCCAGGTTGTGAGCACAGATCCCTATGCAAATGAAGTGGAGTTACTGAATAGCATAATGGGGTAAATGTGTCCACATAACCCATCTGTGTAGGCTGAGAACCATGTTGGTGTCCACATAGGAAGTAGCTGACATCAGGAGAGTATGTGTCCAATAACTTCTAAGCTGATTGGAGTTTAGCTGTGCATGTTTGTGCTGTGTGCCACCATCAGAGCATGTGGAAGTCTGGTTGTGTGTGTGTGCACTGACTTCTAACCTTTGTTTACTTATGGGACGCTTGTTTCCACATGTATACATGATGCGCCGCTGTACTGAGCATATAAGTTTTGGGTGGAGTGTGTCCACTAACTGCTAAGCTTTGTTTGCCTATGAAGTTGCTTTTGTGTGGCATGCCACATTGCTGAGAGTATCTAAAAGGCAACGATTTATTAATTAGTTTTGACCATTGTTTAATTTAACTAGGGCCATTAAATAATGTTAATGATATACTAGGCAGGTGCAATTTATCATAGGTAGCCAATCACGCAGGCCGCACCTACAGTAGAGCACTATGACGTATGCATACACCCAACAATCTGATTTTTCCCCTATAATCTGCACCACTGGAGTACAGACATTGGGAATTTTAACTGAAATGCTAGGGGCTGCTGCAGGTCTGTTACATCTATATGTGCTAGATGCTAAAGTCAATGCTGCTGCTGCTGACAATAGGTCTAGGTAGAGAAGGAGAAGAGTGTTCAGGCCCAGGGTATCCTTCCAGGAGCTACATGAGCTGGAGATTGTAGAGCACTACAGGTTGGACAGACACATACTACAAGAACTCACACAGCTTATCTGCCCTCAACTCAGACCCAGAGCCAACAGAGGGGAACCCATCCCAGTGGAAACAAAAGTATGTGTAACCCTTAGGATAATAGCCACAGGTACCTTCCAAAGACCAACTGGGGACATGATGGAGGTCTCACAGCCATCAGTATCCAGGGTACTCTACCAGTTCCTGGATGCCATGCTACCACATGCCAGTGAGCACATTTCTTTTTCCTTCACCTCTGAGGCGAGGGCCAGCAATATGCAACACTTCTAACATGTAGCACACTACACTGAGGTACGGGTGCCATAGATTACACTCATGTACACATCAAGGCACCACCCAGTGAGGAGGGTAGAATCTACATCAACCACAAGGAGTACCACTCCATCAACTACCAGGTCGTGTGCAATGCCCAGGGCATTATCATGAATGTGTGTGCTGGCAGCCCTGGCAGTTATCACAACTCCCATATCTGGCATGCATCGATGACACATCTGGAATGTATCACAACTGTACCAGATGTTTGCTAGGGGGGGAAATCCCACATGACCATTTACTTTGGGATGCTGGCTACGTACTGGAACCATGGATGATGACACCCATCAGAAATGCACACACACCCATGGAAGAATGCCATAATGAGGCACAAACTAGGGACATCATACAGTGTGTGTTTGGGCTGCTGAAGTCACAGTTCTGGTGCCTTGATATATCTGGTGGAGCACTGCAGTACTGTCCAGCCACATGTGTACATATGTTCACAGTATGTGCCATGCTACACAATATGATCCTGTGGAAACAACTGCAGCAGGATCAGCAAAGGGAAGGGATACACAGCCCCCCACCAGTGCTGCCTAGGTGACCACAGCCACAGCCACAGTCACAGGAGGACTTGGAGGACAAGCCCCCTAATGATGTCCCTGTAGGCAGACGTAGGCATGCCCAGTACACCTTGGCATTGGCTAAGAGACATTCACTGACAAGCTAAGGCCCAGGGGACTGACATCTTACTCTGACTCACATGCATATAGTAAAATTGTTGATGCCAGGCAACCCACACAACCTGTACCTATCCATGTATTGACTGTGTACTGCTTGTATCACACAGATTCATCCCTAAACTACAGGTCTGTCAACTGCTGCATTCGCAAGGTAAGTCTCTAACCTACATACTAATAGTAAGGATTACTATAATATGGTATCATATGTATGGATCTGCTGCTGTTATGCAAGGAAATATAGTGTACTATTTGGAAAGATGTAACATCCATGTAGGACTACAGATACCCAGTCCAATAGTATGTTTTCCTTAATATTCACTAGGCCTTATGGTTAGAATATTCATGACATCAGGCAAGGGAGATGTTAAACAGTGGGCACACATGATATTTGGACAACTGTCTACCCAAGATGATCCCCCACCCCCAACACAGTGGTGTACCCATACAACTGCTTTAATAGAAAATCACCTAAGGCATATCAGTGGACCAGGCAATCTCAGGGCTGTAACACAGATATTACTCACACATTGTATGTCTCTCGGCATGCAGGATAACAATGTACATATTTATGCTGTTGATTGTATGATGAATGACTCCTCTTTGTCCGGTGACCTGTGTGGCTCAGTGGACTAAGGAAGCTAGCATGGGTGATGGTGTTGATGGTTCTAATCTGGACTTGCTCACATCTTTTGCATGTGAGGTAATACTATGTCAGTGTTTTCACAGACTGTCATACCTCTCAACCTCTTAGTGCAAGAAATCTGGACAAAGCCAGAACGATTGGGGGGACAAAGGCCTAAACATAGGGATACATTTTAAATTTTGTTACCATAAACCTCAAGAATTGCTGGAATTAAAGTTGTTGCATTATTACATATTATCTGAAGGATGTAATGTCTGAAACACAAATGTTTGTCTGTATTTAGTATAATGTAGTGGCGTCAATATTCAATAATTCACCAGAAGACCACAAATGTATGAGGAACAGACCAAACATATGAGGCAAAACTCTGGACATTCTGTGAAAATCAGGACAGTTGAAAGGTATGCAGACTGTCAGTATGTTGGCGATGTAACATTATCAATCTCAGTCACATATTAAGTAAAGCACACAGCTAGGGAATGCCATGGACATTTTGAGTGAAGTGCAGTACTGCAGAAACAGGGGCAGATGTTAATGTCTGCAACATTCAAAATCCCAGACTGGAGTACAGGTAGGTGTGGCCTGGAGTCACTTTATAAGAACTTACAGTCCCACTGGGCATACCCATACACTTAGTTAAAATGAAAGCAATTCTGTTGCCCGTTCATCAAAATGACCTGTTATGTATAAATGCCTATACATACAGAGATACACATATACATATCTGTCTGTCACTACCTCTCTCTCTCTCTCACATGCATCGTATATCTATTGCTATATAGTGTCAGAGAGATATATACCACTGCATATCACTATATATATTAAATAATGCATATACTCCCCCCATATATCTACGTAACACATATACATATCATACACACACAGCTACATTTATATATACATCCCTGTTATATACAGAAATATGTGTGTGGATATCTGTATTGTCCGACATACCCAAATAATGGTGACTACATTTGCACTATCACATAGCCATACTGCTGCTGAAAGGATCCAAACTAAGGGCGCAACAGTACTTAATCCACTTACTTACAGACCCTGTGCCTGCTGGATGTCACCAAGTAGGCAGGTAGGCAGACATAGGTGAGCAGGCAGTGTAATGTATAATGTTGTCAATGTACGTATGGACAGGGCACATTATCCCTGCCCACAGGTTCACCTATGTAACTGCAAGAAGCCACATATGGCCATACTGGTAACTGTACACCCAATAGCTAGGATAAAAACAATTATGTCACTGTTAGGATACTAGACATAGATAACAGTACGAAGCAATATCACTCTGCAGGCCACAGATGCTGTTTAACACAAGCCTAGTTTGGTAATGCAAAAGTACTGTGCCTGCAGTTTTATATAAATATATATATATATATATATATATATATATATATATATACATACATATATATATATATATATATATATATATATATATATATATATATATACACACACAACTGATTTAACCTGTGGTGCATGTGATACGTACTGTGATTTATAGTGTATAAGACTAGATAGGTAGGGGTTCTATTCTCATGCCAGCCTACTTAGTGCATGTCTGTGTGTATGTATATTCCCTTGCAAAAAAGGACATGCCCTCATGGACTGTCCACCTACAATGGTTATGCACTTTTTGGGCCTGCAACTTTCTGCTAGCTTCCAAACTGCCCTGGTCTACAAGGCCTGATGATGTAAGCCACCTTAAGACTACCAGCTGGAAGTGTAGTATCAGATGTAAGCCATGGCACATGCAATAAGTACTGTAATCTATATTGTGTAAGACTAGATAGGAAGGGGTTCCAATCACATTCCAGCTTACTTTGTGTGTGTATATGTATCCATATGGCATAACCTTGCTAACCTAGACATAGGTAAGGTTTTGCAGTGTTTTTTTGTAGTGGGTGATGAGCCCCCCCAAAGGATTGTCCACAACAAGGCCTGCTTATGTCATCAAGTTTAATATGACCTAGACTGATAGTACTAGCAGACATGAGATGTATTGCATGTTACACGCACTGTGATCTGTAGTATGTACCATCACATAGGTAAGTGTTCACATCTACATACAGCCAACTTGCAATATGTGTGTGCCTTGGTGTGTCCTGTATGCAGTGATTGGAAGTAGTGATAGCCTCAATGTAGCCATGTCTCTGTGTGAGCCTATTAGAGCATTGTACATCATATTATGGAACCATAGTATGTTTGAACTGAACTAGAATAATGGCCATACCGCCCTCATGATCATAGACATCGTCATACCCATAGTTACAGGATCAGCACATATTGCCCCAGTCCAAGAGGAACACAGGCAGATGCCCTGTGTTGAGATTATGTTTATCCAGCCAGTCAGACAGATGGCATGTGCTGAGGTACACTGAGGTGCTCTGTGTGCCATTAGACAGGGTTCTGTTTCAAGGGTGTGTGTCAGTCTGCTAGACAAATCTCTCCTACAAGCATGTAGTCCTAGCGTCACATACTAGGTTAATGTCTTTACAGTGAGTCATCCATCTACTATACTTCCTACAGATAGGCAGAATATGCAATCAAGCAGGGTCACACATTGCTCTGTATGCAAGGCACAGATCACCTCTGAATAATCTATATGTCAAAGGCTACAATGACACTCATTGCAGACGATCCTCATTGAACACATACTGAAGTGTCCTTGTGAGGGACCATACTGTTGTGTGCAATTGCCAGTACTGCTTGGAAGAATACATCAACAAATGGCCATTGCACTCAGATATTGGCCAGCTGAGGGAAGGGTATGTGGAGGTTATGAGTATGTTACTTACTGGTGACTGTGACCTCAGCTATGCCATATGATCCCTGCCATACTACTGTAAAGACATGGTGATCTGAGGAACATTAGGTGTAAATTTGTGTGGCCATCCAGTTCTTTCACCCCTGAGTATGTACAGCACATATTGCGACTGATGTACTACTTACCAGGTACATAGGTCTACCTGATGGAAATGATAGACATATATATTTGCTTGGGGTTTATGGCCATTAGTATGTCAGTAGGCATTTGTTCATCAATACACTCTTGCCGGTTATTGACATAACTCACAGAATCTATGGGTGTTCATAAAGTGCAGGCATCAGGCAAAATTGTTAGCCAATCATTCTGTTGTCACATGTATTGTGGTTACATGGATTCCAAGCAGTAGAGGACCCAGGACAGAACCCTGTTGAGCACTACTGCATACAGATCATGTATTGGAGGCAGATGTCCCTATGTTGCATATGTGTGCCATCAATGGGCCACATAGTGACCCCTACAATGACAGTATCATGGAAGCCTAAGTGGGTGTTTTGTAAATGTTGCCTGAGTGGAGAATCTAGTCAAATGGCTTGGCTCACTCTGGGGTTTGTACATCCTGATGTACCCTCACCACATGTAACAGTCATGCTCCTCCTGTCATGCATCCAAACTGAGTACAGTCAACTGTGTGTAGATCACATATATGTGTGCTGAGCAGCACAATGATGATTGCCTCTACTGGCATACAGATATGTATACTTAGACAAAGAGGTCTGTAGTTATGTTGGTCAGTGGATGCACCACTTCTATGTAAGGGTGGAACAGTTGCCATTGTCCACTCAGCTGGTGTGCAGCCAGTTTTGTCACTATGATTACAAGGGTGCCCCAATGGTGTTAATAAACCTTGTGAGATCATGTGGGATGCAGCCTGAACTGTAGCATGTGCAATAGATGCTGTGCATAGTCCATTGACAGGCCATTTACAAACTGCTCTGTAAATATGGGAGTTATGAGAAAGGTTGTAGGAATGTCATGTGTCACATGTGGTAGAAATAAAAGAGTGTCGTTGACTAAGACAGTGTGGGAGTACTGGTTAGGTATGAGTAAATACCCATAATATGTGCCATCATGACAACTGAGGTCAGTGACATTTTGGGCCTGTCCTATGAGGTTACCCATGTAACTACATTGTGCATTGTGGTTCTGCTTTGTGTGGGTGGCTAATATTGTCACTTACCGTGCCTACACAACATCACAACAACACTATATGCTTCATTTAGCTGAGGAGGTTGTGCCTGCATGTTAGGTGGGCACCCTCACCCCAACTGTCACACAGCAATGTCCATCTGTTATTGCACAGCCTGCTAATGGCAGCTGTCCACCACTCAGGTGTGGTAAGCCATCATGAGCCTATGTCCCACCTGTCCTGTACAGCTGGGTTCATGCAGTTGTAATGCCGCTGACATAATGCATGGGTGTAGAGCTCTGCATACCTGTCTGTCCCATCAGCAGGGTGATGAGCAGTCACTCTATGTCAACCATCCCACTGGAGGGTATATGTGGTTTTCTTGACATATATGTCTGTATTGTCTGCAAAGGGGGGGGGGGTTACATGCTGGTAGTTCCAAAGAACATGATCTGTGGCCAGATCCCACCAGGTAGAACCTGACATTGTGAGGGCTGCAGTGGTCACCCATATTGGTAAACAAATGATGCAATACATTGGTTCCCCGTGTAGGGATGTCATGGAACTGCTCCAGGGCATTGTAATTAAGGACCTGGACCATCCTTTGGGCAAACGAGCTGCAGCACAACTAAGCAACACTGTGTGTACATATTACATTTCCCTAATGTGTTGGTCTATACTCTGTACAGACACCTTGCATGACTCTCTTACATGCAACATGCTGGCAGTAGCTGCAATACTTACATGCACAGAGGACAACTAGCATATAGTGCAAAACAGTGTCCCCAATATCTGAGTCCTGTCACCTGAAATGCCATGATAGGGGTTAGCATGGATATGAGCACTACAATTGTTGTACATCTACTGACACTGGGCCAAACACTGTTACCTTTGCTGAAGGCCATATCATGCCTACCGACTTTAACTGGCAGAGCCCATTGACTGTTATACTATGCAATGGATGGTGGACATAAGTCTCACTCCACCAATCATGGCCTGATAATGTGTATGGCAATATTAGGCCAACAGGCCATGCTGGAAATGGTGTACATCATGTACAGTGTGTTATATCTGCTGGTGGATAGGCAAGTGTCTGACAGTCAAATTCATGGAACATAGCAGTGGGAGACCTATGCTGCAATGATGCAAGTCACCAATGGAGTTCATTATTGGTGTACCCCTTCTATCTACTCCCTCTCTGCAGTCACATCCACTGTCACTGACCCCTGATGGAGTACATTAGCAGGTGAGTGCATATCAGGAGCTTTCACAAAACCACACACAGAACCAACAGTTATCCAGGATGGCCTAAGTCATAGTCAGTTGTTGTCTGAGTCACTGACAACAACTAAATGCAAAAGACTGCACAATACTGTCCTGTGGGGATTCATCCACCTCTGCAAAATATTGCAGTGTCTGCACAGAGTCGAGCCATTGCACATGGAGTTATGGACACAGAGAGTAATGTAGCCTTTGACTGTCACTGGTCAGAAAGATGTGGATGCATTCACTGTTGTACAACCAATACCGACAGGTTTGGGACGTACATCCCAGACTGGCACTGGTAAACTGAATGTGGCAGTCATCACAGCTGTCATTATGTGCAATGGCACAATTGACATGTCACGACACAGGCATATCATACAACTGTAGCAGCCACACAGGTTCCAAGGTACACCAATATAAATTGTAGAAAACATGTCCTATGGAGTCCATGTCAGGACTGTACATGTGTGGTATGTCTCTGAAATACTTTGGAGGGGATGTGTATGGCTCCATACAGGGAGGTGTCAGTTTCCACTGTGTACCTCTCGTGTATCCATGACAGGACTAACACGTGTCACCTGTGCTACACGCCAATAACATCACTGTGGTATGCATAGCACATGCTGGTGAGACAGGTATGTAACACAGGCAGCACACCTTACATGAAACTGGCCCCCCATGCATGTCATGCAGACATATGCTGTGACATACATCATGTGCAGGTTACACACTAGAATGCAGGACACAGCAATAATAAATGTTGCCAGGCAACTCTTGGTACTGGACACAGGATATATGTAGATGCATCATCTCCATCAGAACCCTGGTGGCACTTATGAAGGGTAGATCTCCTCACAGATTAAGATGCATGAGCATGGTGAATGCTGCTATTGTCCTTGTTATCATGTCATACACATATGAACTCATGGAGCCATGTGCTTATAGTGCTGTACCTTGCTGACAACATATTACTGCTGTGTTGACATGCCATCCTGTGCTGCTGTAATTCTGCTGTGTATCCATAGGTTATCCCAACAGACTCATCTAACAGAAACATAAACAGTCCCGTGACACACCTGTCATTGTGTAACTATACAACCAATACAACATCATACAACATAAGGTATATAAATGTAGTGGCGTACTCATGAAAAATACAGCATAGAGTATCTGTCGGTAACCATTACAAGTGGCATGATGAACCAATACTGCTTTACACAAGTACGTGTTAACTAATATAGTTAGCCTGTGCATCAGACACATATCTTCATTTCCCTGCATTGATGGCAAGGATGACAAGGATGTGGCACAAGTATCATCACTTGCACAGGGTGTTATTTGGGGAAGCAGGAGGCCTAGGCTGGCCCAAATGGTAGACAGCGTGAGTGTGAGTCAAGAGGGGAGCATGTAAGATGGACCATGGAGAGGTGCGTGTGTCTGTAGGTGACCTGCATTTGACAGCGGTGTGAGTGTGTGCATGTACACAGTCAATCTCAGTGTTAGCCCTACACATGTATATGTTGGACAGCTTTGGACCCTACATGGTAGAGTTGACAGTTCACCATCTCTGGCCCCGAACACAGGAAATTGCTTTGCCAGGAGTTGCACTGGCAACTCCATGCCCAAGGTCAGAAATGGTACTAGTGCCTAATGGTGACTGCTGTCAGCTGGGAACATGCCTCCCAAAGGGATGCCCAGGACCATGAGCCCATGGCCTGCCATGTTGTGGTGTGAACAGCACACTCCCCTCTTTAGTGTTGGATGTACTGCCATTGCTGGAGCATGAGTGTGCATGACCTAGTGGACTCTCAGCAGATGGTGTTACTGACCTACTTCCATGGGTCTGACGCTCAGCTACAACCACATGTTCCAGCACAGACAATATGCTGTCCAAGACAGATACTGTCTCAGCCCACCATCTGTCCACTACATTAGTGAACCAGTTCAGGGCATCCCCAATACAGTGGAGACAGTCACGGATGTCAGACTGTGCTGCATCCATAACCCTAAGCATACATCTGGTGTTCCATTCAGAACATGCTTGTGCCTCCATGACTACCCGAAACATGCACCAAGTGATCAGTGATGTGACACCTGCAACAGGTGGTGGATGGACAGCAGGCATCCTACAAGCACCCCTGTCAATCCACCTGCATGAGACCTTATCAGATGTCTGGCTATGGCCAGTGTCTACACTCACTGGAGCCATAGTTGCCACACTTTCCTGTTCAATGTCCCCAGCCTCTGATTGTCCAATATCTGTGGCCTCCTGGGACAGTGTATGTGTGGGCATACAGACTGTGTGTGGTAACAATGGGGGCAGAAGAGGGATGTCTACCTCTGGGACAGATTCAGCCCTTGACACCCCCATCTGTGCCTCATTGTGGGCACCATCATCATCAGAGTCTGAAGAAACACTGTCATCAGTTTGTGTAGAGGACAGACACCAACCCCCACTGTCACCTGCAATAAGAAAGAAAAAAACAGTACATTAATACCTACACTATTGTGCACAAAAAGCCTCGAAGACTCTTAACAATGAAGACCCACAACTAAATTAGAGGTCAAACAACTCTCTTCTCTGCTTTTATCCACAAAAGACTTTGGAGCAAAATACAAATTCAACTCAGGACCTTTATAACAGTAAATCAAGTAAAACATGACTAGTAATATTTACCTTTTAATTAATCAGTATGACACTATACTTGAAAAAACAAAACATAAATATATAGAAATACACATTTCACTGCCTAATGTATTTACCTTCAACCTGTTAGATTTTAAAAGGCATTTTAGGTTCCTTGCCTCATTTAAACCAGGAGCATTATCTGCTGTTAACTATAACTGCCAAAGTATATCTGTTTGTTGAACTATATTCCTGTGACTACCCCTTCTAGAAACCTTAGGTACCTGTTCCAGACTGGAAGTTAAAGCCATCCTACACTGTTTACACATATAATTATGTTTAAATAGGGCATTATTCTGGCCTTTAACCATACCAGAATATAATTGTTCCTTAACAAAACAAGTGTCATGCTTACCAGGAGCACGACAACGGCATTTGGCAATACATGACAGACCTGGGAATAGTTGAGGGTGGGGTAATGTCAGTACCACCACATGTTGCAGCACAACAAGGTAATACATCCATATAGCTCATATTTACAGTAGCTACTGTATTACTTGTATTGGTCACAGTCTGAGTATGACTGTATAACTGATGTTAACCCCCCCCTAAAGAACAAAGACTTGTCACCCATATAAAAGTATCTAGAGCCTGACCACTGACTGCTGCAGTATTACAATCCTAATCACAGTAAGCTTATTTGTACTCTCCTCAGATGTGGAAACTGTGGCATGCACCTCCACAATGTATGGAGTGATGGATGCCTGGGAGCTGTTGTGTGTGCCTAGGTATGCCAGGAATTCCTCAGTGGCCGAGAGTGGTTGTTCTGCTGCAGGCCCTCCACCGGTGACAGCATGATCCTTGGCAACATCTGCTGCCCTTTGTCATGCAGCATTTGTCATGATGGTTGCCCAGTGTTGAACTTGCTCTGCTGGCCTGTGCCATTCACATCATGGAAAAGGTCTGACCAGAATGCAGCCTGCTGTTCCCTGCTTTGTCTCCCCTGGATAGTAGGATGTGATGATGTTGCCTTAGTGCTTGCAGTATAATTTCAATCTCTACATCCGAGAAGGGTGCATGGCATCTATGGTACATAATTCCTGAAAGACAACAAAAGGAGAACACATTACAGGATCACATATGTGAACATATACTATGAACAGATACAGCAAGGCCAAAATGGCTGACACCAACCACTGCTTGCTCATATCTCATACTCCACAGTGTGCAAACTAACAAAGTGTGTAGATACAACTGAGATAGTAACAGTAGTCAGGTATTCCCATGTGTGCCACAACAGCTATTGCTGTATTATCATACACTAAACAATCAGGTCTACTGTGGGGTGCCCCTATGAGCAATCCCTCGATAATATGTCATACAAACAATGCCACATGAATAGCAGTGTGCTATTACAACTACTATAAAGGGACAGTTCAATGAGACCAGTGTGCCACAATGACAAAAGGCAATGCACCCTTGATGTCTGTACATCCTGTGTAGGTGTAAGACAACAGGAGGTTACTGACATGTCATTATCACAGGTCTAAGACAGGCTTAATGCTGTAATCACAATTCCCCAAAAGTCTATTCATCCATCTGCAACCTGTTGTACACAAAAACATTTAGATACCTGATAGTGTGCTGTACTCCTCTGTTGATATGTGATGATAGTATAGTTGTCGCAAAGGCATGCTCTGTGTGAGGAAGGTCTCATACAGAATGGTTACACATAGTCAGCTGCCTGTCTTTTAAACATCCTTCCCAGCAGCAGGTGATTACCTCTAAACCAATCTCTGGTTCTGAAATGCTAATTGCAGCCAACACAGCTGATTTGCACTATCATCAGCCAATAACATGCAACCACTGTAGAATATATAAGGCCTTCATGTAGATTAGGGCACCTTTCTGATACGTTGTGGTGGACATTACCGGGGTGAAGAGACTACATCTTCGCAGCAAACACCTTTACATAGAGATGGGTGTGCTACAGGCTGCAGCTACTGCTGCAGTTAATAGACATAGGCAAAGAGTGTGAAGACTTTGGAGGACAACAAGCTGTAGAAGTAACTGGGTAAGCTGTGTCAGTCTTGTTTTAGAGCCAGGCCCAGAGTGAGAGTAACCTCTACACTCCAGTGAAGGCATGTGTTTAAGGTAAGTATGTTAGGCAACATTATCAATAACAGAGTAGCAGGCAACATGTTTGTTGTGTCCTTGAGCAAGAGCGAGATGAGGTATATATATATATATATATATATATATATATATATATATATATATATATATATATATATATATATATATATATATATATATATATATATATATATATATATATATATATATATATATATATATATATATATATATATATATATATATATATACGGTTCTACCTGACAAAAGCGAATAGAACCATATATATATATATGTGTGTGTGTGTGTGTGTGTGTGTGTGTGTGTGTGTGTGTGTGTGTGTGAATATCTCCACCATTTGGTCATCTGACAGGCCATGTATTATAGTCTGGTAGTAATGTAATTTGCAGCATGTCTGAGGAAATCCTTGTTACAAGCAGGGACTTCATATGTATATGTTCATTGTTCAGCTGTGGTAATCTGCACTGTGACTCTGAAAGGACTGTGTGGTGCACTCTAATATTAGTGGCCCTCATTCGCAGTACCTGAGTTGACATTCTCTGTGAAGGCATATTACTGCATGACGTGACAATTTATGCACATATACATTTGCTATAGGGATACATGAAGTGTGTTCCTACCTGCAGACCTGTGACTTCCATCAGTTAAAAGCAGTCAATTAATTTGACATGCATTGTGTGGACAAAGAGTGCATGACTCTGCCATTAATTGCTGGCTTTACAATACTGAAAATTCAGTGATACACACCACTGGATTTGAACCCAGGACTGAGTATGGCAAAAATGTATGGTTTATGAGGCACCAACAAAAGAGGTAATGAGTAGTAAAAAATCGTAGAGAAACATGGCTGAAGAATTCAAACTTCAAACAGTAGTTTAAAATTCAACACTTAATTTAGAGTAAGCGCGTTCACAATGAGAACATTGATTCATCAGACATACTACAGCTAATCACAGTCTTGATTTAAATAGAACAAAAATCATTCAGTCAATCAGTTATCATGAAACAGAGAAGCCTAAAAGGTACAAGGACAATAGACCTAGAAACATATCTATAAATAAAATAAAAACATGTGTAAATAAAAGCATCAATTTCTAACTTTTAAGTTTCCAAAACTTTAAAACAGGCTTCAAAGAAATAAAATAATTAAGCCTATGCCCTCTATGTGCAGCTTACTTAAAAATCCAATGAAGCTCAAGCCTTTCTGTTACATTAATCAAATCCCCCATCCTAACACTCTCATGTACTACTTCCAGAACCTGAAATACAAAACTATGGTCATCACCCTCTTGCTTAAGATGTTTAGCTATTGCACTATACTCCAAGCCCCTATGGATACAATAATAGTGATCCCTAATACATTCCCTAAGACATCTATTGGTTTTGCCTACATAGAAAGCAAAACATTTCATACAATGGATCAAATAAATCAGATTCTTTGTATTACAGTCTGCTACAGCACTCAAATAAAAAAATCTGACCATCTGATTTCAATGGTTAGGACATTTTTGACTAATCATAGTGGATATGTTTTGAAAAAAGTAAAGTTTCTATGTCTTTTGTTAGAGATTGCGTTTGAGCATAACATTTTTGTCTTTGATAACATCTATTATTGGCAGGTTGCTTGTGTAGAGATGGGCACAAGCTGTGCCAACAGCTATGCCAATTTAGTGATGGCTGAGTGGGAGTCTAGTAATATACTCCATTTAGTTGGAAAAGACATATGCTTTTATCATTGTTTTGTCGACAACCTTTTCCTTATATGAAAGGGTGATGTAGAGCAATTACTTTGTTTTGTGGATAGACTTAATAGCTGTAGTAATTTTCTAAAGTTCTCTGTTAAATATTCAGCCTCAAGGATTGAGTTTTTGGATGTAGAGATCCTTAAGGGGCCAGATGGACGATTGTCTATGAGTTATATATGAAGGATTGTTATCGCCCTTCCTATTTCAATAGAGATAGCATGCATCCCCAGCATATCTTCACTAATATAGTGAAGGGACAAACTATGCAGATGTCACACCTGTTCATGAATACCACTGATTTTGAGAATGGTTTGGAATGGTTGAGATTGTATTTAGTGGCAAGAGGGTATGGGAAAGCTGAGGTTGAGGGGGCATGCTCTTTGGTACATAAGAATAGATCTACATGAGCTAAGCCCTATTTTTCTTCTCCTACCAGTAGTCAACGTACTCAACATCGGAAGAATAAGGGCCTTGCTATTACCCTGACATATAGTAGGGACATAGGTAGGATAAAAGAAATCATTAAGCGGAATTGTCACAATTTACAGATGGATGAGAAGTCTGTGGGAATTGTGGGGCATAGATCTAGCTTTTGCCATAAGAATAAGAAGTTCCTTAAACAGAGACTTTGTTTTGTGAACAATGCTTGTTCTTTTTGCACCTTTGTAGATGAAGGAACAATGTTTAAAGATCCTGATAATGGTCAGATTTTTTATTTGAGTGCTAGCAGACTGTAATACTATGAATCTGAATTATTTGGCCCATTGTATGAAATATCTTGCTTTCTATGTAGGCAAAACCAATAGATGGCTTAGGGAACGTATTAGGAATCACTATTATTATGCCCGTAGGGGCTTAGAGTATAGTGCAATAGCTAAACATCTTAAGCAAGAAGGTGATGAACATAGTTTTGTATTTCAGGTTCTGGAAGTAGTACATGAGAGTGTTAGGATGGGGGAATTTGATTAATGAAACAGAAAGGATTGAGCTTCATTGGATATTTAGGTTAGCTGCACATAGAGGACAAGGGCTTAATGATTTTATTTCTTTAAAGCCTGTTTTAAAGTCTAGGAACCTTAAAAGGTAGAAATTGATGCTTTTCTTTATATGTGTTTTTATTTTATTTATAGGTATGTTTCTAGGTCTATTGTCCTTGTACCTTTAAGGCTTCTATGTTTCATGTTAATTGATTGATCGAATAATTTTTGTTCTATTTAAATCAAGTCTGTGATTAGATGTAGCATGTCTGATGAAGCAATGTTCTCATTGTGAACGTACCTACTCTACATTAAAGGTTTTGGATTTTGAACTACTGTTTGACGTTGGAATTCTTCAGCCATGTTGGGATGGTGGCCTAATGGTTAAGGTGTTTGCCTTACAAACACAAGGTGCAGGGTTTGAGTCTCACAAGGGATAATTGGCTAGGCTTAAAGTGGCTTGCAAGGGCAGTTAGCTTAGTATGAACCTATGTTTCTGTATGATTTTTTACAACTTGTTACCTCTTTTGTTGATGTTTCTATCATACAGTTAATTGCCAGTGGTCTTTAGGCTGTTTAATTGTGACTGTTTATGAGGCATTTAACAGACTGAGCTCCTGGGGCACTGCTGCAGCAGGTGTATTTACAAGACATATGTGCACACCTACAGGCTGTGACAATCATGTTCTACATCCATCAGTATGGGCAAGGCTTTATATGAATGAATTTCTGCACCAATGTCCCAGTTGCACATGAATTGTGCCATTAATGCTTTAGCAGGTGTCTTTCTACATGTTGCTGATAAAAGGACACATGTACCTGCTATCAGAGGCCTCACTTACATCCATTATTATGTCTTTGGCTTTGTAGTGGTGTACTATTGCACTAGAGTCCCAGGAGCACTCCCATGCCTTCCATTAAGTTTGATTCAAGTTTGTGCGGTTTGTAGCTCTGCTGAAATGAGATTAATGACTGTAACTGGCAATTGCTATGTTTTTTTAAAGCACCTATTTTAACTAAGTATTATGTGGCATGGCAGGTTAATGCACTGCTCTGTAGGTATGATGGTCTTTGGTTTGAAAGATAGGACAGGTGTTTATTTCGTAAATGTGTAATAGAATTTTAAGGACACATATAATCTATTTAGCTGAGCTTAGTGAAGATGCATGACAGGATATGTAAATGGATTTGAACTCTCACTCACAGAGAGAGGGGTGAGGACAACATAACTGCATTGTCAAGCCAATTGGACAAAATTATTTGTGTCCAGTGGACATGTGGATGAAATGGAGAGCTATGTATGTGGCAACTTTTTTTGGGACAGGTGCCAATTTTTTTTTTAAGGTGTGAGTAGAATGTTGTGGAAGGGAGATAGATACGTATGGGGAGATAAGTTTGGTAGGTGAAGGTGCATTTGCAGACAGACAAAACAGCAGAAAGGGTCAGTGTATAACACATGAAAGGGGTGAACACCTTGGATAAGGATGGTGTTGTGGAATCCAAGCCCCATGTGCCTCCAGATGTCAGCAGCATGACTCACATCACCACCCATGGGATTATTGGCATGGCTTCTTCACTGTCCCAAGGGTGGCAGAGCTGGCGGCTGTGCACTGGGGTGAGGCTGCCCCACCAGGTCAGCCAGCATGCCCTTAATCCAGTGCAGGTGGTGGTCAAACCCATGGTAGACTATCCTGCTTGCTGGAGCCGGCCTCTGTCCCCTGGGGCGGTACAACTTGATGCCGCAGGTAGTGCAGGGGTAGCAGAGGGAGGACTACTTGTCTGGGTCCCAGACGTGCTGGGACCTGGTGCCATGGCCGGTTGAGGCAAGGTAATGGGATCAACCAGAACCGGCCTATCTTGATAGAGGTATAGCAATAGGTTAAGGTTTGTAATAATCAAACCATTGTTAGTATTAACAGAACATCATTTTAATTCATACAAATACATTTTAATGTATAGTATGCCTGACACAATAGTAAATTACATAACAGTCAGTATGGTAACAGCATGCCAGTAAGAGGTAAGCCATAAGGGTCGCAAAGTAGTTAGTTTAACAAAGCATGTTAATAGTGAAGCATAATAACACATAACAATATTACATTTTGCAAAAATATAGTTAAACAACATATGTTAATACTAAATCATAATAATAATTAACAATAATAAATAAATGAAGAAAGGGGGTAGGGGAGAGAGAGAGAGACAAACATTCTTTTAGTGGCATTGCAGATATATCCCTGAAAACACTGATAATAAATACTCTATAGGTATGTTGTGTCAGTTTTGGTACAGTGACTACAATTCTCCTATAGCTAATGTAGCATGTACAAACCTCTTAAGCTGTTAGCATGGGTCAGCATGGGCTAAGCAATGACAAATGCACATACACAGCTACAGAGAACAGTTTCTCATAATGTGGACTTGTATAACTACCAAGATGTTCTGTAAGTGCATTTGGTAATACATTGCATTCCAGGTAATCTTTCTCCTGTAATCCTGTAACAGATGGATTAGGTAGTTTTAATTACATTATGTGAAATTGTGACACTTGTGAGGCATGTTTCTGTACAGTACATAAACAAGACAGCCATCATGGCTTAGTTGGGAGACATGGGGATAGAATACAATAGCTGTGACTGCAGGGGACATCTGCAAATAATGTAAAAAATTAACTGCAGTAACTTAGTACACACATGCAAGGAATGCAGCTATGCTGCAAAAAACAGATGTATTTGTTTATGAATCAGCAATGCTGGTGAACACTTTCTTGCTATTGATTTTAAGATTCTGTGAAATCTAAACACAATATCTGCTCATAATATGGGCTACCTCATCTATATGCCCTTTGTTCTTGGGGAGAGAATAAATATGAGCATTACGTGACTGATACTGAAAATTTAGTGCTACATACCACTGGATTTGAACACAGGACTGTGTGTGGAAAAATGTACTGTGTACAAGGCATTTAACAGACTGAGCTTCTGAGTCACAGCTGACTAGTGACTGATACTGGCCTGGAGATAACCTGGAACCTTACTATGAGCTGAGCAACACAAGTTACAGGACATTCTTATTGCATTCTAGAACTATTACAGTGTTATAATTGACTGCAGTGACTGTAGAACACACATGCATGGAATACACCCGTACTGCATATATTAATACAGCTTTATTTTAGAATCAGCAATGCTGTTTGTGAAGACTGGTAGAGATGGGTGAAGGCTGCCAGCCAAGGCAGATAGAATTGTGCATATAATTATATCATTTGTAAATATGAATGTTGAACTTAAAACAATGTGGCAACATTGCCATCTGCTGTAAAGAAAGTTAAGTCAAGCATTTCTTGTTGGTCCTTTGAAATTAAAATGATTTCATCACTGCCTTTGATGTTTTACAAGTCGGCTCCAGTCCTGCTAGATGAAGGCTTCCTGCCTATTGTTTTAAGGCTAAAGTTAATGACCAGAATTTACATGTGGAATGTCCTTTATTGCTCTAAGTGTAAAAAAATATAAATGCAGTTTTTGTCAGCCTGGGAGCACCAGAAATATGTAAAAGATGATGTAATGTTTAGCAGAACTGGAGTTTCAATTTAAACAGTGAGAACCAGAGATTATTAAACAGTTTTGTCTTGCCATCCAACTCACAGCACTGCCTGTTTTCTTATGCAGTTTTCTTAGACTTGTGTTTTCTTGTAGATAGCTAGAAGCTAGAAAGATTAGACTAAGTGTTTTTCTGTGATGTCAGAACTGTGCTACTGATTTATTTTAAGTATTTCTGTGTGATCTCTGAACTTTTAACTAGTACTGTATAGTAGAAAGTATTGTCTTGTGGTTTTAATTATTTATTGTTAAATATTTTAAAACCTTTTAACTGTGGCTGGTTTGTGTAGAGATAGTTTAAGCTCTAGAGTACATTGCATATTTATAGAGTTCACTGTCCAGGTCACTCCAAATAAGCCTTGACTGATTAGTCACACTTACCAAATGGATAATAATATTGCACAGTAATAATTGGACACCCTTTTAAGGGCCTTTGCATAGCTGATAATATTAGCTGGGTGGTAGCAGTAATTACTTCCATATAGTCTGGGTAAAAGGGGCACAGCTGGAGATCCTGTGCCAGCCTTCCCCAGGAGTGTCTGTGTGGTTGTATAAACTTATCTCAAAGTGTGTGTGTTAGCTACTTCGGCAGGGACACAAAGCACTGGTTGGACAGAGAGATTGCTGGAGATTTTAGCTTGCCCAGCTAGGCTGAGATCTAGACCCTATAGCTGTGCCAGTGGGGAGTCTTAATGGGGACCTGGGGAGCAAGGGAGTGACCAGCCTCGGACTGACTGTGATCTCTGTGTGCTCTTAAGGGAAATTGCACTTTACTGTGTGTATTTATTATACTTTCCTCATATATGAGATGCCCACTCTGGTGTTAATGGTGAGGATTAAGGCTCTTTGATTGCTGGGTCTGGGCACGGTTATCACACTGGTGAACACTTTTTATTGCTATTGCTTTGAAATATCTGTGAAGTCCACACACAATACCTGCCCATGAAATGGGATACATCACCCATATACCTTTATTAACTGAAGTAGGAGGAACCAAGAGCATTATGTGACCAATATTGGCCTAGGGGCAGCCTTAGGCAGTGCTATTAGTTAAGCAATACAGCTTGCAGGCCATTAGTTTAACATTCTACAGCTATTACAGTGTTGCACTTGACTGCAGCAACCTTACCACAGACAATCAGTGCATACACCACTACTGTAATAGTTATGACAACCCAATCATGCTGTACACCATTTTGCTTACTGTTATTTGTATTGTTTATTGAGCTACAGTTGTTATTGTTTATTTAGAGCACTACAGCTCTAATTGCCCATTTATTGCACTACAGTTGTACATGCCCACTTATTGCACTACAGTCTTTCTTGTGCATACTGCATTGCAGTAAATGGTTTACACTTTCTTGCTTATTGAACTACAGTTATCATAGTACATCCGTACTTACCACACTCAAAGTGCAACCTGGCCAGGTGCCTGGCATGGGAACCGACATTGCAAGCCCTCTTAGCTGCAGCTGTTGGGAGAAAAGTACACCGTTATGCATACTGGTTTTGTGGACATTCAGCTTGCATTTTGGTAAGACAGTGGAAAACTTAACTTACATACTTGTGGGTCTTTCCCATCTCTCACTGCTTGGACCCAGGTGTCCAATGTTCCCCTCTTTCTCCTTTTCAGGTCATTATAATGGTGACAATTCTATTCACTTGTGTGGGGGATACCAGTAACACTGGTGAGCTCCCTGGCTAACTGGTCCCAGGCATGTACCTTACACTTCAAGCCCTGGAAACCTCCCTGCATCATCCTGGGTTCATGGTTTTTACCAGGAGCCCAACCATGACCCTGGACTCCTGAATATCCCACTTCTATGCCCAAAAGCATGGACCTTCACCAGCACAATCTGCAATACCAACAGTCGATTGAACTCCAATGAATGTTGCAAAATTCCTGCCTATTATGCCTAATATAGGCTATTTTCCCACACTTACATGTCTTTGAGCAACATTCAAAAAAACCGCTACGTCACTTAGCATCACTCAAACCAGCTAAGCAGAGCTGAGCAGTGCAAAAACTCACACAACCGTGGTTTTAGCAAAGCATAGCACTGCACAAACATTGGCAGCCATTAGCATGTTTATGCAGTCCATAGCATGGTTGACCAGAGATTACCAGAGCACAGTAGTGCCATATTTCACAATTTTATTATAAAATTAAATAAAAATAGCACATTAAACTACAGACATGTTTTGCCTGCTGTGGACTTGAACCCAGGACCTACTACACATTAGGCCATAACGCTACCCATTTAGCTACTTGGATATTATGAAAACACATATACCTTCACATATACTACTACGCTACCTGTTAGCATTGCTAAGCACCTTGTGCACTGTGCAAACATGCATAAACAAGCCTATAATCAAATAATTAATTACATTTGGTTTCTATTTTTAGATGTCTGCCAGGTGTCGGCAATGTATGCATAAGTGGTGCTCAGCTCTGCGGCACTCCATGCCATGCAAACAGCAATTACAAAAAAAATGGCAAAAGAAAAATAAAATAATTAATTATGATAATTAATTACATCCAGTTTCTATTTCTACATGTGTTGCAGGTGTCAGTTGTCTATATGTAAGTGCAGCTTGGCATTGCTGTGCCCGGCGCCACACCATGCAAACATGCAAAAAAAATAATTAAAAATAAACGAATAAATAAATAAAACCATATAACTTATACATTACAAATTTAACACAATTCACAGCATTTCAGCAGTTGCAGGGTACATTACAGGGAGCCTCACCCTGTACATAACATCTGACCAGGCATCCGCAGCTACATGTAACCTCTACACATTTCCCTACACTGATTCAATATCCCTGTTCCTATGCTGTCCCTCAGCAGCACGCCATCATAAACATGCATGGCATGCTGTCGAGGGGAACCGTGACCGTATACACAGGTACATTCCATGTAGCCTCTACATGTTCCCTACACAGAGTTTATTAAATCCTGGGGAATATCTCTGTCTGTCTATCTATCTATCTATCTATCTATCTATCTATCTATCTATCTATCTATCTATCTATCTATCCATCTACATGTGTGTGTGTGTGTGTGTGTGTGTGTGTGCGTGTGTTTGTGTGTGTGTGTATATATATATATATATATATATATATATATATATATATATATATGGGTTCACTTTGTTGTCATATGTGCTACTGTTATATGTACAAGGTGAAGTGGCTGGAAAATTCATTGCAAGTACTCATTAACAATCTTCATATGTGTCAAAAAAAGGAAGAGTTAGTGCATGTGGGTAACGTAATTGTGAGTTTGGGATTTTAATGTCAAACATTTGGATATACCAAAAGTTTTGACATTCCCCCAGATTCAGCCGGTCCTGCAGGACTAGTGCATGAGCTCCAGCAGGCAATATGTCTGCCATGCAATCCAGGAATATGCTGTAGGGACGTGCAAGAGTGTTCCTGCACAAGTCCTGCATGGACTCATCTCCTGTATGCAAATTACCAAATTTGCAGGGGAAATCCATGCAAATGAGGTGAATTTGTGATCCAGGAAGCTGGCATCCAGCTGTGCAGGACTAATGTAATCTGCAGAAATGTACTCAGTTAGTAACTGAGTACATTTCTGCAAACTACAAAACGGAGTCATGACAGCTCCATATAAAGGCTGAATATTATGTAGAAAGCATGCCAATGGCTAAATATATGACCACTGGCATGGAAAACAGTTGCATAAATAAAAAAAAAACTTTTAATTTTTTTAGCCAATCTCGGCTGTTTAAGCATAGGCAGTGGCGCACAAATGGGGTCGGGCGAAAAATAAAAAAGAAAACCTAAAATAAGCATTCTAACCAAAATCACTATTTTGACATTATACTCAATGGCAGGCAGAAGACAACATGGCCAGTGAATAGTGGTTCCTAGGGGGAGGCTCAGTGTGGGACCTGTAACTATGCATCAGCATGCAATCCTATGCAAATGAGGGCAATGATACTGAATCCCAGATTTCCCCTTCATGCTAGTCAGCACCCAATAGTGTAAGAGCAGGAATAGCTTGGTGCAAGCCTAGGAGTTAACTGACATTGTAAGGGTGTGTGTCAGGCATACTGTAAGCAGATTGGAGCCCTGTGGCTTGGGTCTGCCCTTAGCTTAGCAGAGCTAAGCAAGGGTGTGTGTCTGAGGCTGCCTAACACTCTTTACATTGCCTAAGCAGGTGTGAGTGCCGCGCACCGGGTTTTAAACAAAAAAAAAAGTAAACCAGGAAATAGCAGCTCTGTGCACATTTGAGCACTGTGTTTGCATGGCGCGCCCCCAGGCTTAAACAGGAAGGCAATGGGAAGAGAAAACAGCAGTAGGAAGGTAATCAGGGAGAACTAGCATAGCTGGCAGGTGAAATGTATCTGAATCAGCCAATTACACAGGCAGCAGACCAGCCCAGAACACTACTATAAACTATGCAAACACCTTTCCCTCTGGTTTTTCCCCACATACTCTACACCACTAGTGTATACAAGTGGGGAGATTTTAACAGACAAAAACAACAAAATGATAGGGGCTGCAGCAGCTATCAGACATCAACATGTGGAAGAGGATGAGGGTGGTGAGGATGAGAATGCTGTCAACCAACCCACAGTGAGGAGACGGATAAGGGTGTACAGACCCAGAGTAACCTACCAGGAGCTACATGAGCTGGAGATAGTGGAGTGCTATAGGTTGGACAGGGACATCCTACAGTAAATTGTTGAGCTGTGCCGGCCACGCCTGACACACAGAACTAACAGAAGGGAACCCATCCCAGTGTATACCAATGTATGTGTAGGCCTATGAATACTAGCCATACGTACCTCCCAAAGGCCAGCTGGGGATATCATGGGGATGTCACAGGCATCAGCATTCAGGGTATTCCACCATTTCCAGGATGCCATGTCAGCACATGCCGGTGAGCACGTATATTTTCTCAACACCCATGAGGTGTTGGCCAGCAATATGCGTCTCTTCCACCAAATAGCAGAATACCCTGAGGTAGTGGGTGCTATAGACTGCACACACATATGCATCAAAGCACCACATGGTGAGCAGGGTAGGGTCTATATCAACTGCAAGGGCTTCCCCTCCATCAACTGCCAGGTCATGTGTGATGCCCAGGGCATAATAATAAATGTGTGTGCTGGCTGCCCTGGAAGCACGATTCCCACATCTGGCATCTGACACAGCTGTACCAGAGATTTGCCAATGGGAACATCCCTTACATTCACCTAGTGGGGGATGCTGGTTATGCACTGGAGCTGTGGCTGATGACACCCATCAGAAATGCACACACACCCGAACAAGAACTCCATAATGAGGCACATGCACAGACCAGAATTATAATAGAGCATGTGTTTGGGATGCTCAAGTCAAGGTTCCAGTGCCTGGACACATCCGGTGGAGCCTTGCAGTACTCACCAGCTACATGTACTCAAATTCTCATCATATGTGCCATGCTACACAATATGATCCTGCAGAAACAGCTGCAGCAGGAACAGCATGGGGCAGGGCCACACAGCCCCCCACCAATGCCAAGGTCTGCACAGGCAGAGAGTGACTCGGAGGAGAAACAACCAGAGCCTGCCCCAGTAGGCAGATGGAGGCATGCCCAGCATGCCCTGGCCTTGGCAAAGAGGCAATGCATAGCACATACACTGACACAGTAGGGACCTAGGGGATGACACCTCTCTCTGATTCGCACATACAGTAAAAGGAATGCCAAACATGACACTACCTGTGCTCAACCATGTATAGAGAGTGTACTATGTCCATCCGACATAGGCAACCCTCCAGCACTATCCTCAGTACTGGCACACCCACAAGATAAATCACTCTCCTTAACAATTGCTGAATGGAGCAGTATGTGTTGTTACTTGTATCTATGTTATAGATGTGAGCATGCAAGGGAATCGGGTAGCTGAATGGGATGCCAGCAGATAGTAGACACCTATAGTGGCAGCATGAGATCTGTAACAAATACTGGTGTCACCATAGTAGCCAGTACTACACATGGCGACAAAACCCACTGCAGGAAATGTGCTGGGCCACATGTGTATCCATATGACACACACATGCCAGTCAGGGAGGTTCACATACCGAATAATAGTCTCAGCCAGTAGGGCAGGTGTAGAAAAAAACAAACAAAGGCTGTGCCAAGGCCTTTGAATGATGCCTAGATGTAATCTCCCCCCCAGGCCTACACAGACAGACTACATCAGGTCAGGCAGTGGGATGTTAGATCTGAAGGGTAGGAAGTCAGTCAATCAAACCTAAGACCTGTAGCACACTGATATGCCTCTAGTCAGCATAATAGTTTAGAATACAAAATGAAATGGAGTACCTGACATACCAGTACAGTCATAGCAAATGTGTACAAGTGTCAGGTGTGCCCCCCCCAATCCTAAGTAGAAATATAGTAACAGTCAGGTGTGCCCCCCTAATCTGATGTAGACATGTAGTAACAGTCAGGTGTCCCCCCCCCAATCCTATGTAGAAATATAGTAACATGTATGTGTAGGTATAATACCAGTGGAGCACAGATTACCTGAGGTGGCCAAGGTAGCAGGATAGATTTTAGCATTTGTACAATATGCAAGTATGCATGTGTTAGGTTGGTGTGTGTTTCATATTGTGTGAGAGTGGTCAGTATGTATACATGTTGAGGTTTGACCTCGTGGCCATTGCCCACTACTGCCGATGACAGGGCCAAGTCCTCACAACTGCAGTGCCAAAGACAATGCTCCCCAGTATAACACATGCTGGTAGTAGGCCATTGAAAATCTATGGCGGTAATATGTATCACCATCTGAAAGATGGACATGGCATGACTGTTGGGCTAGATATACAAGCAGTACACAGGGGAAAGTACCCAAGACATACAGTATATAATATGTAACTGTGAAATGGACACACCCTTGGAATTGTACATACAGTTATGCATCACATTATCTGGGCTTGTAGTAGGGAATACAGATGTTGTCCGGCCGAACACTTGCAGATCACAAAGATGATAGGACTGATGTCCCTGCACAAGCCAGCATAACTGGAATGCCCCATGCATATCTGTGAGTCAGGTGCAAGTAGTGTCCATAGCACACATGCACACAGCTCACCCAAACACCACCCACAGGTACCTCTCCAGTCGTATCCCTGCTGTTGGGAATGGGTACAATATGACCTCCACCTGTGTATGGAAATAGCGAAATAATGCATCATGCAGTGCAGGTGTCTCATGCAGATGTGTCCCTAGCTGTAAGCACCACCCTGCCAGCATCGACACTACCTGATCAATGCTGATAGAAAGTAATGACATGAACACCTAGCACACCTGCCCTGTCACCCCAGAGGAATATACTGTATGGCAGTCTGGGACTGTAGGACTGACAGAATGCAATGGCCTGCTACAGCTGGCCTGCATCACCACCAAATGGCCTACAGGCCTCTGCCAAAGGCCCTTGTCTCACCCGTACTGCCAATGTATGTTATGTCATGGACATCCAAATAACAACATAACACACTCCACATAAGCCATATGCTGGGCCATGTGGACAAACCACAGTAGCATGTCCACCATGTCCCACTGCATGAACTGTGGACCAACACTAAAACACAGCTGTGATGAGGTGATAACTATAGGGAAAGTATCAGAGAATGTGTGCATAATGTATGGAAGAGGATAGAATAATAGAGGGGGGTGGGAGCATGGGCAGCATGGAATGTGCAAAGTCCAACACACAGCCGTGTGCACAATACTATCCCTGGCTTCAAACATAAAAATGGGTGGCAACAAACCTGCCCGTACACCACAATAGGGGTAATGTTCTGACTTATGACCCCTGCCTCTGGATAACCTGTGTGAATCTGTATAGCTGTGAGGTATTGCCACAGCAAGATAAGGCCATACTATCATGTCGATGGATGTACAAGTATGGGATCCTCTGTCATCACTGTACCAAGGTGCTGAACTGGATACACATACCCAACAGCAAGTGTCTGCAGCACCCCCTCCAGAATGGCATAAATTGCCATGACTATGTAGGCGTTTGACCACAATACTGAACACAGCTGCATTCACCCTGTGTTCCCCAGGACATCACTGCAAGTAAAAATGTCCACCTGACAGTACTTGAGGAAATAAAACATCACAGTGTATAACAGTACACATGTCTGAATATTTCTGCTAACACCAGTACCATGTAGCAGAAGCAGCACAGACACAATCAACTACAGTACACACTATCCCTTGCACAGTTTGTCCCCATATTGCCAACTGATCTACAGATATCCTGCAGAAACAGTTTGTTAGCTGTAGGTGTAGAACACATAGGTCTGCACTGAAGTACAAACTACCTGGAATGGATGCACACATTCAATTCAGAAGGGCATACTAGGCATGCATACACACTTAGAGAAATTAAGGCAATGTCAGACAACATACGGAAAGGTCATACTGGGCATGCTCACACACTTAAACAAATGAAGCCCATGTCTGCCAACAACAGTGGACCATACATATCTGACAGTTGCAGATGTTAGTGCATACACTCCTCAGTATGCACCAGTCATGCTTTGCACACACATCGGACAGGAATACACACATATATCAAAGGACAACACACTATAATATGCCAAAAGTACACATACATAGATGTGTGTAAGAGAGTGACAGTGACAAAGAGCCTTAAATCATGATGCCTGTCCCTCTCAGCACACAGCCAAATGGCTACAACCACATTATGTGTAAATGTCACTCACTGTAGAAATTAGCCATTGGTATCCCTCAGCATTAAAGGCTCTGTGGTGCAAGTGCTAGCTGTGCAACATGACTGTACAAGGCAGTAGTCATCTAGCAGATGTGTACACATACCTGCAGAATATAAACCTGCGTGTGCCTGAGTGTGGTGTGTCTACCTCTAGATGAATGGGTTATGGCCCACGCACACACACTGCCCTCCCCATTGCCCTACTATGACAGGCCTGCTGATTTCATTCAGTTTGAAATACACCTTTGGGAAAGGAACAGCCCAGTAATCTCTGTGGCACATCCTATAACTGTGTAATGCTGTAGTGTGATAAACTAGTTAAGTTAGAGAGGAGTTCTAATCCCTGACATGCCAAGTGTGTGTGTCTTTGTCTCTGTAGGGAACAATGATTTTTAGGCTAGTCACACTCACTACATTTCAAATGCCTACTTTGGCAAGGCTGCTGATGTCATTCAGTTTGAAATACACCTTTGGGAAAAGAGCAGCCCAGTAATTTATGTGGCGTGTCCTATAAATGGGTAATGCTTTAGTGTGATAAACTAGTTAAGTAGGAGTTCAAATCCCAGACATACCAACTGTGTGTGTCTCTGTGTAGGGAGCAATGCTTTCTAGGCTAGTCACACTCACTACATTTCAAATGCCCTACTTTGGCAAGGCTGCCAGTGTCATTCAGTTTGAAATACAGCTTTGGGAAAGGAGTAGCCCAGTAATCTCTGTGGTGCATCCTATGACTGTGTAATGCTGTTGTGCAGTAAACTTGTTAGGTAGGAGTTTTAATCCCAGACATGGCAACTGTGTGTGTGTGTGTCTCTGTCTGTGTAGGGAGCAATACTTTTTTGGCTAGTCACACTCACTACATTTCAAATGCCCTACTTTGGGAAGGCTGCTGATGTCATTCAGTTTGAAATACACCTTTGGAAAAGAAATAACCCAGTAATCTCTGTGGTGCATCCTATAACTGTGTAATGCTATAGTGTGATAAATTAGTTAAGTAGGAGTTCTAATCCCTGACATGACAACTGTGTGTGTCTTTGTCTGTGTAGGGAGCAATGCTTTTTAGGCTGTCACACTCGCTACATTTCAAATGCATTACTTTGACAAGCCTGCTGATGTCATTCAGTTTGAAATACACCTTTTGGGAAAGGAGTACCCCTGTAATCTCCATGGTGCATCCCATCACAGCATAATGCTGTAGTGTAATATAGTACTTTGGTAGGGGTTCTATTCCCACACATGGCAAGTGTGGATGTTTGCCTGTGTACGGAACAATGCCTTTTTAGGCTAGTCACACTCACTACAATTCAAATGTCCTATTTTTGCAAGCCTGCTGATGTCATTCACTGTGAAATACACCATTGGGAAAAGAGTAGCCTGTAAACTCCATGGTGCGTCCTATAAGAGCGTAATGCTGCAGTTTGATATAGTGCTTTGGTACGGGGTTCTATTTCCAGACATGGCAAGTTTGGATGTTTGTGTGTGTGACCTTCTTTGGCAAGCTTGCTGATGTCATTCCCAGTGAAATACACCTTTGGGGAAAAAGTACTCCAGTAATCTCCATGGCACATCTTATAACTGTGTAATACTGTAGTGTAATAAACTAGTTAGGTAGGAGTTCTAACCCCAGATGTGGGTGTGTGTCTGTGTTTGTCATTTGTATCCTGTGTGGAGGTGGCTGTGAGTGCGTAACAACTGGACTCATTGTGGAGCAGGTTTTGCAAATTTCTTATATGGTGTCCCTATTATATGTCACAATGTCCACCTTGCAAGGATAACAGATGTGAAATAGCCGAGAAGCTGGGGTGCCAATCCATACCCCCTACATGTGACATCAAGGCCTGGTGAACAAAGTTAGCAACCCTTGTATTATCCAGGGAACACTCTCAGCCCATGTCTCATACACAAACACAGTTGCCTAGGCAACAACCACTATGTTGGTAGTACCCTGCATATTGCCCACAGATAGTAACCATGGTATGATTGCAGTGGACTACAGAAGACATGGCACCCTGTCCATCAGTACAATAGGCATGTACATACAGACAGTCCACCTTCACTATGTTCCCCACTGGACACCTGCAACACCTGTGGTGCCATCAAGTGTGACCCACAAAGGACATACCATGCCTTAAACATATAACCTGTATGGACAGATGCCACTGACACCAGGGAATGCCTGTATCATGCTATCAGTGTAGGTGCAGGGTCAACCTGCTGTCCATTACCAGTTCTCACCACATGAGGCCAAGACTGGCACATCTGATGATTACATTTCTGTGTACACAACATGGGCCAGACACCCCAGGTACAGATCTACATGTCACTGTACATGCATGTGGGACATGTGCACATCCCAGACACCATCCATATCATGGACTAAAGAACACATACATGGCAAGCACTGCACAGCAATGGCCACACAAAATAGTTGCCCAGGTGACTGGATGGTGAATACAATACCCACCTGTGTGAGCCACTCCAGACACTACACCCCTAAGCCACCATGCAGACCATTGTCATGTGGCCTGATGTCAAGGTATACCCTTCACCTAGCCTTGTATAGTCTTCTGGCACAGTCAATCACTACACACCCATGAAGCAATGCACCCATGCATGTCAGTACTGGCAACCTGTGTCTGTGTGTGTGGTGTTTGATGCTTTCGACCACATTCTCTCTCAATACAGCTCCCATTGGCATACTGAAGCATGCTGTCTGATGTCAGACACTTTCATATACCCGTTGCCCATATAACCTCCGGATAACCCCTATGGTGCATGTGATATCTGCATATTACTGTATTGTGGCAAACTAACTAGTTAGGATGTGTATTCCTGACCCTGCCAAGTGTGTCAATGTGTGTGAGTCCCTGAGAGAGGGTGGCTGTGTTGACGCTGATGCCTGTTCATGTGGACAGGCACGTGTACAACACCTACCGTATCGCTACAATATCACTGTTGCAGATGTCACTCACCATCACATATACATTTGGACAGCTCCTCAACATGTAAGCTACGTGGCGCATGCAATAACTGCATAGGCATGTGATAGCAATACATAGTCAGGGGTTTGAAACCCTGTACTGGTAGGTGTGTGACACAAACATGCTTAGGTTTTACTCTTCCAACCCCTCCCTGACTTACTTTGTCTCTGTCTGTCTCACTCCCTTTCTGGTGGATGTGGAGAACTACACCTGCTTTTCTTAGGCAGCAGCTTGTGGTTTGTAAGTGACACTCATGATCAGCTGATGGCCTCTGCATGAATTGCAGCCCTCCTCTAGCTCACTGCATGTGGAACAGCTGTGCTAGTATTCCCATAGCCAATTGCATGGAGACACAATCCAATATCTAGAACATCATGTTGGTGTTGGGCCTTTTCATTCACTGTGAGCAGGACCTAGATTTGGTGTTTGGCAAACAGCATCACTGATAGATTTGGGATTTACCTCTAACAACATACACTGTGGAAACAGGCCAACACACAGGAGGGGGATATGCCTGACATGACTATAGAATGTAAGTGTTGCTATTCTCCATTTGGAGTAATGTCGGTTTAACAGGGTGTGTGTGAATATGGCTGGTCTACATGTTTTAATACCTGTCATAACAGTGCTATGTTTTTAAGGGAACCCCCATCTGTAGGGACATCTGCAGACTGGGCAGTGTGTGGAGCCTTTTGTTTCTTGTGTTACACACAGAACACCTATCTGAGAACTGCAGAAGCATAGTGTGAGGATTGCTGTCAGTACATGGTGACAACCATGAGAGTTACTGTCTTCATATCCCTCATAGGACATATGTCACAACAAACCCTGGTATGACAGTAAATGTATGATGTTATCACAGCAACATGCCAATATTGGGGCAGTGTTCATAGCTCCAGCCACAAGTCTATCAACATTTGTACATATGTCTTGCAGTAAGAGGTGCATATGTACTGCACACCATTATTTATTGACTTCATACCTGATAACAAGCCAGTCAGATATCAGACTGCTAGACATGTTTATGTATAGTAGGGGTTGTTTATGAGGACATAGCCTGGCCATTCTGTGGTTGTGTGTACAGTACTGGGGTCTGTGTACCTAGGGTGAATGTTGACAGTATGTGTATTGCGCATACATACCTTGGGGTGTGCACAGACTGTGGTAGATACCATTGTTGTCAGTCCTGTTCTATCTGATGTTACATGCTGCTCCAGTGTATGGTACCCTATTGGCTCACATGTTTGTAGGGCCAGACACACACATGTCCCATAGCACAGACAGCCATCGGACCACACAGTGCCATGACCCAGTGTATGTAGGGTCAGTGTGTGAGTGGCACATATGAGGATGGTGTTTATCAGACAGTCCATATAGTGTCATATTAAGCGTGTGTACCATACGTGGCTGTGTTTACATTGGTTGTCGGTATGCACTTTCACACAGGTGTCTGTTACTCTGTGCTGTGACATGCAAGTAGAGCCCACAATAATCGCAGGTACATGTATATTCCCCCATACAAAATGTAGTCCAGAGTTGTGGCAGTTTGCCTATAGTTTGCACAGTGCTTTGTGACATGCCTAGCAGCCTAGTGTAATTACCAAGTGTGCTGGTATGTCTAGTTATTTGCAAGACATACTGCTGCCAGGCCACCATAACTGTTGTGTATTTCTGACAAAGCAGTGGGATTCTGTACAGATGTATGTCACTAACTACTGGGTAGTATGTGGCCATGTGATCCCTACACCACCAGGTATTATGTGTCAGAACAGACTGGAGTGTGTGCATGCATAAACTGTGTGGGCATATGTATTCCAGTATTTATGTGATATACCCATGTACATGGCTATTAACATCCACATTGGGAGGCATAGTCCACATTTCTCGCATGAAGGGGATATGTGCACACCTCTGGACTGACCACAGAGTGCCAGACTGTCCACAAATATTGGTCATATCTCTGTTTTAGTCCACAGGATCATTACTGTGCTAGCAGTGGTACTGTACTATGATGTCTTTAGAATGTCTGTGAGTAGCCAATGGTGCACATGTTAAAAAGCAGATGTGACCTCCCACACACAGCACGTCTGTTAAGACAACCCCTATTACAGAAGCAATAGTCTACATATATACCTGCAATACATACATGACATCCCCATGCACTAAGAGGTTGGGACTATTGGGCCTGAGGGATGACTCCACTCCATGTTCTGGACATATGGTGAACATATCTGTATATATATTTTCCCATATATCTATATAGATATATACATATATACATATCAACATACATAGATGGATATATCAGAAGAACAGGTCACACTCTTAGGTGGATGATGTCCTTCATATAGTGTGACCTGTTCTTCTGATTTTACTTTATAGATGGAGATATATATGTGTGTGTATATATATATATATATATATATATATATATATATATATATACATATAAACACTCAAATATATACATATATCTGAATATATGTCTACACATATGCAGATATAGATACATATGCACATATAGGTATATCTGTACATATATGTGCATACATATATATCTATATATATATATATATATATATATATATATTTATATATAATATATCTATATATACATATATCTATATCTATATCTATATATATATATATATATATATATATATATATATATATATATATATGTATATACAAAGAGATCTACACATGGCCATATATATGATGCACTATACAGATGTGTAGACAGACATATGTATGAATATACATGTGTATGTACATGTAGACATATATCAACATATGTATATGTACATATCCAAATTCCTCTCATGTGTTAACATCACGGTTGTGTATACCCAGATGTATCTCAGCATAAGTATCTGATATGTGTACATTATGATATAACAACATATGTAATGTGTGACACCCGTGCCCTGGCACAGCAATCAAGGAGCTTCAATCCTCACCACTAACACCAGAGAGGGCATCTCATATAAGAGGAAAGGATAATAAATACACACATTAAAGTGCAATTTCCCTTAAGAGCACACAGAGATCACAGTCAGTGCAGGGCTGGTCATTCCCTTGCTCCCAGAGTCCCCAATAAGACTCCCCTCTGGCACAGTGATAGGGTTCAGATCTCAGCCTAGCTGGGCAAGCTAAAATCTCCAGCACCCTCTCTGTCTAACCAGTGCTTCATGTCCCTGCCAGTGTAGCTGACACACACACACACACACACTTTGAGATAAAAGTTTACACAACCACACAGATGCTTCTGGGGAAGGCTGGCACAGGTTCTCCAGCTGTGCCCCTTTTACCCAGACTATATGGTAGTAATTACTGCCACCACCCAGCTAATATTATCAGCTACTCAAAGGTCCTTAAAAGGGTGTCCAATTATTACTGTGCAATATTATTATCCAATTGGTAGTATAGCCCAGGGCTAAAGCTATAGGAGTGGCTTTGTACAAAGGCATACAAGTATGCTAAAGAGCTTAAATTATCTCTACACAAACCAGCCACAGTTAAAAGGTTTTAAAATATTTAATAAATAATTAAAACCACAAGACAATACTTTCTACTACACAGTGCTAGTCAAAAGAGTTCAGAGATCACACAGAAATACTTAAAATAAATCAGTAGTACAGTTCTGACATCACAGAAAAACACTTAGTCTAATCTTTATAATTCCTGGCTACTTCTAGGAGAAAACACAGTTCTAACATACTACTTACATAAAGAGAGTATAATTCAGTGCTGAGTTGGATATCAATACAAAAATGCTTAATACCTTCTGGTTCTCTCTGTTTAAATTGCTATTGCAATTCTGATAAACATTGCATCATTTTTACACTTTCCCGGAGTTCCCAGGCTACACATTGACTGCATTTACATTTTTTTACAGTTAGAGCAATAAAGGACATTCCATATGTAAATTCTGGTCATTAACTTTAGCCTTAAAACAATAGGCAGGAAGCCTTCATCTAGCTGGACTGGAGCCGACTTGTAAAACATCAAAGGCAGTGATGAAATAAAGTTTAATTTCAAAGGACCAACAAGAAATGCTTGACTTAGCTTTCTTTACAGCAGATGGCAATCTTACCACATTATTTTAAGTTCAACATTCATATTTACAAATGATAGAATTATATGCACAATTCTATCTGGCTAGGCTGGCAGCCTTCTCCCATCTCTACCAGTCTTCACACCCCCCCCAAGAGAACTCAAGCTAGTTTTTCAAGTGACCCTTGAGAAATGCCGTTCGAGAGGGTTAGGTCTATCTGAGTATATCTACCCCATTCCCTGTCTTGAGAGCCCATTTGCATTGGCATTGCTACTCCCACTGCGGTGCTGCACTGACATATCATATGCTTGCAACCCCAGGCTCCATCTTAGCAACTTGGCATTTTGCTGAGTGGCTCTGTTTAACCATGTTAGAGGGTTATGATCTGTCATAACAGTGAATTTTCTTCCCTACAGATAAGGCTGAAGTTTCTGCAGTGCACACATTATGGCTAGACATTCCTTTTCTACAGCTGTATAGTATTCCTCCCTGGGTTGGAGCCTATGATTGAGATAAACCACTGGGTGCTCTTCCCCCTCTGAAGAAATCTGGCTAAGTACAGCCCCCACCCCATGGCTTGATGAATCCACCTGCACAGCAAATTCTTTGCTGTAATCTGGACTGACTAATGCAGGGGGTCCTCCCAAAGCTTCTTTAAGCTTCTGGAAGTCCTCCTCACATGCTGGGGTCCACACTACCTTATCTGGCCTGTTCTTCCTTGTCAGGTCTGTGAGGGGAGCAGCTATGTACTATAACTGGGGATGAACTTTCTGTAATACCCTGCAATCAAGGAGCCTCACTCCTCACCGCTAACACCAGAGAGGGTGTCTCATATAAGAGGAAAGGATAACAAATACACACAGTAAAGTACAATTTCCCTTAAGAACATACATAGATCACAATCAGTCCAGGGCTGGTCGCTCTCTTGCTCCCCAGGTCCCCAGTAAGACTCTCCACTGGCACAGCTATAGGGTGCAGATATCATTCTACCTGGGCAAGCTAAAATCTCCAGCACCCTCTCTGTCTAACCAGTGCTTCATGTCCCTGCCAAGTAGCTGACACACACACACTTTGAGATCAGAGTTTACACAACCATGCAGACACTCCTGGGGAAGGCTGGAACAGGTTCTCCAGCTGTGCCCCTTTTACCTAGACTATACAGTAGAAATTACTGCCACCACCTACCTAATATTATCAGCTAATCAAAGGCCCTTAAAAGGGTGTCCAATTATTACTGTGCAATATTATTATCCAATTGGTAGAATAGCCCATGGCTAAAACTATAGGAGTGGCTTTGTACAATTTTACCAAAGGCATACAAGTACTCTAAAGAGCTTAAAGCTTAAATTATCTCTACACAAACCAGCCACAGTTAAAAGGTTTTAAAATATTTAATAAATAATTAAAACCACAAGACAATACTTTCTACTACACAGTACTAGTCAAAAGAGTTCAGAAATCACACAGAAATACTTAAAACAAATCAGTAGTACAGTTCTGACATCACAGAAAAACACTTAGTCTAATCTTTATAATTCCTGGCTACTTCTAGGAGAAAACACAGTTCTAACATACTACTTACATAAAGTGAGCATAAGGCAGTGCTGAGTTGGATATCAAGACAAAAATCCTTAATGTCTTCTGGTTCTCTCTGTTTAAATTGCTATTGCAGTTCTGATAAACATTACATCATTTTTACACTTTCCTGGAGTTCCCAGGCTGCACATTAACTGCATTTACATTATTTTACACTTAGAGCAATAAAGGACATTCCATATGTAAATTCTGGTCATTAACTTTAGTCTTAAAACAATAAGAAGGAAGCCTTCACCTAGCCAGACTGGAGTCAACTTGTAAAACATCAAAGGCAGTGATGAAATAAAGTTTAATTTCAAAAGACCAACAAGAAATGCTTGACTTTGCTTTCTTTACAGCAGATGGCAATCTTGCCACATTGTTTTAAGTTCAACATTCATATTTACAAATGATATAATTATATGCACAATTCTATCTGGCTAGGCTGGCAGCCTCCGCCCATCTCTACCAGTTTTCACATGATGCAACAGTAATATCAATAACAAGTACTACATAACTGTGGAAGTAAAAGCAATTGTTCAATATGAATCAATATGCGTATTGACAGATATATTGGAAAAACAACAACTGTCTTCGTGGTGGTCATGGCATAGTGGTTAACTGTTGTGACTATAGTATTCAGAGTCCTGGGTTAAAAACCTGCAAGGGCTGTTTATTTTGTTGCTGGGCAGAACAAGGCTGTCGGATACAGAGTGGTTAAGGCAGTTTTGAGCAGCTTTAAGCCGGTTTGCACAGGTTTGTGCAAAGCTAAGCAGTGCTAACATATGGTTAAATGTATGGGCGCTTACACCATGTGGCCTTCGCTTACCATTGCACAAATCTGCTTAGTTGTTATATTGGATCAATGTTGACACCTGCTAACCATAGCTTAGCCCTTGTAACCAGTTGTCACCATCCAGTCTGATAACATAGCAAGGTAATGACATCTGTAATAATTGTATGTAATGTCATGTACAATACATGCACCTATGTAGCAAGGCATGTGAGTGTCATGTCTGGGACACACAAGTATATGAGACCTGTACAGTACTGTTATTCATGTGAATGTGTTACATACAAGGGTAGGAACCCAGGGTACATGCTGTCACACTGGCATGTAGTGTATCATGATGGTACTACTGTTGACAGTGCTTTCCCAGGCAAGAGTAGAGTGCTAAATGTAGTACTGACAACAAGCACACCTGCAGGCATAGCTGGACTCTGAGCCCTCCCTGTTGTGTCCCTGGTGTGTGAGCTGTGTCACAGTATATATCCCCTACTGGATAATGATCTGACATGTGGAATGTAACTGTAGACTACCATCTGTACAGCACATGTTAGTGAGGGCTTCCAACATGTAGTTATGGCATACATATTGTTGTCAAACATCTATCTGTTGACCAGGCTGATGACTGTCAGTCCCTGTACAGATGTGCAGGTGGCAGGTATCCAGCTGGGATATGTGCAGGCAACCTATGCTTGATTGACACTGACATGTCTGCCCAGATGTGTAAGAACTGGCACATATAGGAGACAGCACTCTGTATGCACCACATGCCACATTTACCTCCATTACACTACCACAGTCAACAGAACATGCTTGGGTACAGGTCTCCATCACAGACACTAACCGTATGTTGTAATACATAATGCATACATGTCAACTGGGTCACCTCAGTGGCCATGTGCAGGAGGCACCCAGAGGATTGGCTGATGCATGTCACTCTCACCCTGAGGGTCACCACAGTGGTGTCTGTCGATATATTGCCTGCTGGCACATGGCAGGTGGCAGGATACCACTGTACACACATCCCCTACACAATCCATCTCTCCATGAACAATAGCCAGGTACACAGCTATGACCAACTGCAGGTATGCACCCCAGTACTGACACATGTGTACATGTGCATTACTGAGGATAGCAATGTCTGTGTGTTAGTACACCTATACTTGGAAATTCCACGAGGGCCTTCACAACCACTGCAACACCCATTGCCATAGTCAGTTGTGGCTGCTGCTGTATGGGACATTACATGTACCCTGTTACACTCCTCTCCCTACCGGCTAGATGAGCCTTGCAGTACCAGTGCAACAATGTTATACAAATGGGTCGATAGGCATGGGATGCCCATTGAGTTATGGCAAGTGTGTGTATGTGTGCATGTCTGTATATCTGTAAGATACAGCATTTTGAGGCCACGTATTCCTATTACAAACCCATTGCCACACAGTAGTACAGATAGTGTTGTTGCTGCCCATAGGTGAGGCATAACAATGCAACACCCTACTATGCCTGTGGCATGTACATTAGATGCATATCCCTGTAGTACCACTGTAAGGATACACAATGGGTCATATCGAAGTTGTGGGCAATGTGTGATAGTGGGTATGCAAGAGTGTCATCATGGGTTCCAGGGAGTACAATATCCAATGGGGGATGTGGGTGCTGTGTACACTGTCATTGCACCAGGGTACACCCAGTATATGTCCCATGTACCACTTTATGGTGACCACTGTCACCATCAACCATACAGGTAACTGATACCACAATCCAGCCCAGTTATGCATGTACTGTGTGCAGCCTACCTATAACACATTGAACCCATGGTCAAGTTAGTTAGCAGCGACAGGCCCAGGTCTCTCAGATGTGTGTCTACCTGTTATGTGTCTGTTAATGTGTATATGATGGCATGTCACACTATGTATTGACTATATACAACCATTACATCCCCCATTAGCATACTGTACATGTCTGGGGATGTTCTGCATGTAACATGTAACCTGGTACACACCTCACCCTAAATGCTGTGTGGTGTTTGCAATGAAAGCCACACTGTTCAGTAGCACTACATACCTAGGTAGGGGTCTAGTCCCAGTGTTGCCAAGTAAGAGTGTGCGTGTATGTGGATGGGTCTACATCAGTTTGCAGATTATACACATCCCAGCGGGTCACCTGTCCATGTGGCACAGGCAATAACTGTTATACAAACCTGTGACATGTGTTCAACTGTACCCCAGATATGTCACAGCCATGGTGTCACCACAGTGCCATACCCCTTGCGGAATATGACTGTAGACCATCCTCCTGGTGACACACATACACCTATAGCACAAATGGATAACATTATTGAGACCACAATCAACCAGTGTTACTAACAGATATAATGCATCATTGCTGGACGGCTACACTACCTGACATGCATGCATTAAACATTACTCCTGACAACATGTTACACTGTAGTACAGTCACTGTGTGCATCAGAACCATATTAGCCTGTCCCTGCATCAATGTTATGGATGACAGGGATGTGGCACAGGTATCATCATATGCACAGGGTGTGTTGGTTTGCCAGAGGCCGAGGGTGGACCATACATTTGACACCATGTGTGTGGGTGAGGGGTGTAATGAGTTGAACTGGTCATGTTAATGTGATGTGTGTAGGTATGGGGTTGCCTTAGGTGTGTTCATATAGTGTGTGGTTATGCATGCACACAGTTCTGTCATGTGGTTGCCCTATCTATACAGGTGTTTATGGACAGTTGCAGACCATACCTGACAGGGTGTAAAGTTCACTGCCTCTGGCCATGGACACGTGGACTGTGCCTGCCAGGGGTTCCATGGGCACATTCAGGTAGAGGCCTTGATGTGCTACTCTACCCTGATGATGACAGATGTCTGCTGGAACCAGGTCCCTTTTGGGACTGGCCAGGACCACATGCTCATGGCCTGCTCTGGTGTGGTGTGGACAGCATCCCTGGGGCTAGTACTGCCACTATGGGAACACCTTGGTGTCCTAGCACATCCACATTGACCACCAGCTGTTGGTGGTGCTGGCCTACGTCCACGCAGCCATCGCCGCACTCCCACCACATGTTCATGAACGGAAAAACCACGGTGGATGAGGCCCATCATCTCACCAAACTGTCTATCCATGACTTCGGTATAAGTACGGAGGACACCAGACAGTTCATGGAAGTTGTCACTTTTAGATGTGAGAGCAGCCCTCTGCAGCCTCAGGCCCTGTCTGGTGTACAGTTCCATATGTGCCTGTGCCCCCATGACAGCCTGAAACATGTGCCTGGTGGTACCAGTTGTGCATTTGCCAGCAGCATGATGACCAGCAGCCCTACAATGAGCACTCTGGGACAACTGCCTATGTGGTGCACTGCCAGACATCCAGCTATGCCTGCTGTGACCAGACACAGTAGGCATGGATACCACACTCTCCTGTGCACTGCCACCAACCGCCAACCGTCCCTCCACTATGGCCACTGGTGAAGGGGTATGTATAGGCACTGAAACTGTGTGTAGGGTTGGGGGGGCTAAGAGGGGGATGTCAAATGATGGCACTGTTTTGGCCCCTGACAACCCCATCTGTGCCTCAACAGTACTATCATCATCTTCGGTGTCTGTATGTACACCATCAGATTACATGCAGGAGGGACATTGACCCACCTCGCCACCTGTGGGGGAAAAGAAGAAACGCACTTTAAGATCTGTACAGCATTGCATAACAGTACACACATATATACACACACACACACACACACACACACACACACACACACACACACACACACACACACACACACACCACCTTAACACCTACCTGTCCATGACTTTACAGGCAGTTCCACGTTTATTCCCATACGTTTCCCATCCTGCATCACACTTCATAACATACACTTATTAATACCACTCATTAATGTATCATTCCTCTAAATATCTAGACAAGTGATCACAACACAAGACCTGTTATTCCATTACCTCCTTGACCTGAGTGGAGTGGTTTTACATGGCCTCACTGCTGTCATTCAGTGTTCACCCTGTGTATGTCTGGACATCGTGAGCATGGCCCCTATATGTGAGGGGTTACCATGTTCACTCCATAATTTCACTCACTGGTGTGTCATGTGTAAGTATTGCTCAGTACATGCCAGATGTGCTGCCCAGTCAACTTATCATGTAATATATGGATACACTCCCTGGTGTTGTCTAGTAATTCCCCAATGCATATGTAGTGCTGTATACATAGGTTGTTAGTCACCTCTCTGCTGAATGTGATATTAAGGTTATACCTGGTGTCAACTTTCCCTCCCAATGCATGTTCCATGCTACAGACCTTATTATACTATCAGCTGTCCTGTGATTACATATGACAAGTATTCCTGGTGTGTCATGTGTCAGTCCATGTCCATGTACTGCATAACCACAAAGGGAAGTACTGCTGTATGAACAACCCCACAATCACACATGTGCATACATGGACATCCACACAAACACACACACATGCACACACACATCCTACACACACATATGCATACACACATCCTACATGCATCAACCTCCCTCCACTTCATCAGAGTGACCCTTCAGACAAAATAACCACCCACCAACACACACACACACACACACACACACACACACACACACACACACACACACACACACACACACACACACACACACACACTATGGAATGTGTTAGGTATGTGGATGCTGACCATGATGCATACACTCCATGTGTGCATATGTGTGCGCACCCTTATCATGATGGTTTGTTGCTCCTATTGTTATGTGTACTACAGCAGTCACTTTTCCTGGCAGGGGTATACTAGCATGAGCCATCTGAATTTGCCAGTGTATGGTCAGTCTGCCCTACACATGTCCCCCAAATCTGCATGATTGCAAGGTCTATTCATGTGCACATCCCTTGGTGTTCACACACTGCCGCCACTATTACTGTGGGGGTAGGATTACATCTGCCACAGTTTCTGAACCTGACTGTGTGCAGATACAGCCATTCTTAGCATCCTTAGGATCCCTGCTGCAGTGCACTGGTGTATCATGCTGACACTCCTCCCCACCTTCGGCCTTTTTGCAGATGCTTGACAAGTAAGGCCTACACATGTGTGTCAGTTTGCAGTGTCTCATAAAATGAACACCATGTGTTACATCTTAGTCCCAGCTACTAATGTGGACCACAGTAATATGTTATGCCATAGTGTAAATCTGTAACAGTTGCCATTGTACTACTGGTATATACACTGTTGTTGCACTATATACGGATGTTGTTTCACACATGTCCCTACTGTAGGCCATGTGTCCCACCATTATGTTAATCCCTGTGGACACATTTCGTAAGGACAGGATGTTAGTTATCTTGCAGGTGCCTGACATACCCTTCCAATACCCCATCATGGTCACCACTGTGATGCAGTGCATTTAACAGCAACAATGCGTGAACATGCACAGCATGCATTCTGGGTAGGTGTGCTAGATGTGTGCATAAAATATACCATAGCCATTACATGCCCACTGTATTGGCAAGCATCAACATAAACCATACTCACCAGCTACAGACTGCTGCCTAGGTGGTGTACTGGAGGGACCTACATAAAAGGGTGAGAGATGCAAAGTCAGTGGCCACTTCTGTGACATTGCTACAGGGTGGGTGCAACATTACAGTAGATCAACAGTACATGTCCACAATACTACCATGTATGCACATCTGTTTATTACTACAATGCAGCAACAACTTGTATATATGACTTCAGATATGCATGATCTACCTGTACAGATGCAGATGCATATGCAACAGTGGTCTACTGATGTGCCCTGTGGCCTTACCTGCATGCTCCTCAGCCGGTGTGTGGGTAGCATCCACATCCATAATGGTGTCTGGCAGTTGTTGGCTGTGCGGACGGGCAGATGCCACGAGGCTGGCGAGGATCTCTTCAACAAGTGTCAGGGGGGGTGGATGGCATGGCCCCCCCCATTGCAAGGTGATCCCCTGGACTGCAGCATCATGATGACGGGCATTGCAACTCAGAACAATGATGCTGGACCTGCTCATAACTGTGGTTATGCAGTCCGACATCATTGACCCTGTGGACTAGGTCATTCCACAGGGTGGTCTGCTCCTGCTGCTCATGGGCGGCCCGGCCAAACAGGACAGGGTAGTGCTGGATGAGATAGTTCAGCACTATGGTATTTTCAGCTGCTGAATAAGCAGGGAGCCGTCCATGTAACATATTGCCTGAAAGACATAAAGATGGAAACAGGTCTGGGCAACTCATACAGCAAGATTACCATAGTTCTTAATACACATCTTTGCCACACCCCCATTATATCAGCGACAACAGACTGTACACACAACTCAATAGGTATGGCTACAGCTTAGCTACTAGTGGGACGTATATTGTATTATACCACACTTTGTGCTATATGTTTGTAGCCATGTTCCCTGTGTGGACACTATCATTGCTGGCCTGTTATGGACCATTCATCTGCATGCCATTGTCAGGGCCACTATGCTTCCATATATGCCTGTGGTATGCTTGCTATGTGATTGCTGCACATCTGACATTCTGTATTATTGGGAATATCTATGCATGCCGTTGGACATGTTCCAGGATTGTGTAGACTATTACTACCCAGATATGTTCTATAACAGTGACACAATAGCATGTTTGGGGATATTTGCCAGCAGAACCACCTCTCCAAACTCATATGGCCATGTTGCCAGGCCACATCACATGTGGGACCCATCTTAGGGCCTCCTCATGTACTGGTCTAGCACTACCTTCAGGAGGAACGACCTGAGGGGATGTTGTCCCCCCTCCCCCGGTGGCACAAACAGACATGATCCTGTCCCCCGAGGTCAGGTCCATGGTCTGTTCCATAGCGGGCTCCACAGACACATGTGGGATGTGCTACATCACCTTGAAGAACCCAGTACACATTCACAGGGTCCACATGCTCCTCCTGCTCAGTCTCCAGGCCAGGCACCTTCAGGGAAGTGGACTGCTGTTGTGAGTAACAATGGGTGGGTGGCTTGTTCCCATTGTTTCCATATTGGGGCCCATGAGGCTTCCACATTGCAGACCACACACACCATCCAGGGTGTTTACCCACCACATGTGTCATATACCACCCCTGTAGGCTGTCCTCTATATCTACCAACCCGGACCACCTCCACAAATATACCTGCCATACTTCCCCATAGTCCCATTCCCTACTTCACAAACAAGGGCAATGTGGTCCCAACAAGGGGTTCACATGTGACATACCCGTCCATGTTGCACACACCTACAGCTGTATATATCTGTGTGTATTGCTATGTGTGCTGTTCCCTCAAACATAGCATGCAGCACTGTGGTGGTAATATAGGAGACATATATTTACATACATATATGTGTGTGTGTTTGTATATATGTAAACATGTGCATATAGATATGTATCTATATATGTGTAGATATATATGATGTATATATGTGTTTATATATATGTGTACATGTGTTGTGAGTATCTGTATATCTGTAAACATACATGTAGATATATATATATATATATATATATATATATATATATATATATATATATATATACATATACATATACATACCTATATATGGGGTACATTTAGACATCAGGTCCACAATCTCAAAACTCCTTCTTTCACAGCTGCACTGTTCTGCCTTGCAAAAAAACAGACAGGTGCCACATATGGGCACAGCCTAACATTAGGGGGTATATATAGGGCCAGATTGCAGGTAACCCTATTACATACCTATGGCATTTCAGCATGCTACAATACATGTTAACCTTAATGTCCTGCAAGTGGTGGGCTGTGGAACCCACGTGTCCATCATTAAGGCATTACTTCCACCACCAGCTATTGGCCACAGTAATATACTTCCCTTCCATTACACACCACACATTATATTGGCATACATCTTGTCAGTTGTTGCTGCTCTACATAGTTGATGGGTATGGCCTACAACCCACAGGGACAGACTCTAATGTCCATAGCAGTTGTTCACTAACACCCGGGGCCCCCCCTTTTGGGGGGGGTTTTTTCCCCCAAAAAAGGGGGGGCCCCAAAAAAACCCCCCTTCAAAACCCTCCCTCCTCCTCCCTCCCCCCCCCCCAAAAACGGAAAAATTTTGGGGGGGGGGGGGCCCTTTTTTTTTTTGGGGGGTTCCCTTCCCCCCCCCCCCCCCCCCCCCAAAACCCTGGTTTTTTTAAAAACCCCCCCCAAAACCCCCCAAAATTAATTTCCCCCCAAAAAAAAAAATTTTTAAAAAAAATTTTAAAAAAGGGGGGGAAACCCCAAAAACTGTTTATTTTGTTTTTTTTTTTAAAAAATTGGGGGGGAATAAAAGGTTTTTTTTTTTTTTTTTTTAAAAAAAAAAAAAAAAAAATTATATATGTTTTATTTTTTTTTTTTATCTGTATATCTGTAAAATTGTAATATATATATATATATATATATATATATATATATATATATATATATATAAATACATATACATACCTATTTTGGGGAATTTGACATCAGGTCCACAATCTAAAACCCTTTTTTTCCCCCCCTTTTCCCCCCAAAAAAGGGAAAATTCCCCCAACCAAAAAAAAAAAGGGGGGGGGGGGTTTTAAAAAAAAAAAAATTTTTTTTGGGGGGGGGGGGTTTTTTTAAAAATTTTTTCCCCCCCTTTCCCAAAAAAACCCCTTCCTTCCCCACACTTTTTTAAATTTTTTTTTCCCCTCCCAATTTGGGGGGTTGGGAACCCCCCCCCAAAAGGGAAACCTTTTAAATTTTTTAAAAAAAAACCCCCAAAAACCAATTTTCCCCCCCCCCCCAAAAGGGGCCAAAAAAAAATTTTTTTCCAAATTTTTGGGGGGGGGTTTTTTTGGGGGGGTTTTTTTTTCCCTTTTTTTTTTTTTTTTGGGGGGTTTTTTTTTTTGGGGTTTTTTTTTTTTTTTTTTTTCCCAAAAAGGGTTTTTTAAAAAAAAACCTTTTTTAAAAATTTGGGGGGGTTTTGCCCCCTTTGGCCCCTTTCCAGTTTATTTTAAGGCCCGGGGAAATTTTAAAAAAAAAATTTTTAAATTTAATTTTTTTATTTTTTAAAAAAAAAAAAACCCCAAAAACCCCCCCTTTTTTTTAAAAGGGGGTTTTCCCTTAAAAAAAATTTAAAAAAAGGGGGGAAAAAAAAATTTTTTTAAAAACCCAAAAATTTTTTTTTTTTTTTCCCCCCCTTTTTAACCCTTTTCCACCAAAATTTTTAAAAATTTTTAAAAAAAATTTTTTCCTTTTTCCCCCTTTTTTCCCCTTTTTAAAGGGGGCCCCCAGGGGGGGTTTTAGGGCCCCCCCGAAAAAAACCCCAAAAAATTTTCCCTTTTTTCCAACAAAACCCCCGGGAAGGGATTTTCCAAAAACCCCCCCCTTTATTTTAAACCCTTTTTTTAAAAGGTTTTTTAAACCCTTTGGGGGAACCCCTTTTTGCTTTTTTTTTTTGAGGGTTTTTTTTTTTTTTTTTTTTTTTTTTATTTTTTTTTTAAAATTTTTGGTTTTTTTTTAAATTTTTGCCCCCCTTTTTAGAAAAGGGGGGGTTTTCGGGGGCCCGCATTTTTTTTTTTTTGGGGGGCCCCCCCAAAAATTTACCCCCGGGAAAAAAAAAAATTTTTTTTCCCCTTTTTTAAAAATTTTTTTGGGGGGCCCCCCCCCTTTTTTAAAAAATTTTTTTGGGGGGCAAAAAAATTTTTTTTAAAAAAAGGGGGGGTTTAAAAAAAAATTTGGAACTAAAAAAGGGGGAAAAAAAAAAAAAAAAAAATTTAAAAAGGAAATACAAAAAAAAGGGGGTTTCCCCCCCCCGGGCAATTAAAAAAAAACCCAAAAAAAACCCCCCAAAAAAAAACCCCCCTTTTTTTTTAAAAAAAAAAAAATTTAAAAAAAATTTGAAATAAAAAACCCTTTAAAAAAAAATTTAAAAATTTAAAAAAAGGAAAAAAAAAAAAGGGAAAATAAAAAAATTTTTAAAAATTTAAAAAACTTTAAAAAAAAAAAAAATTTATAAAAAATTTAAAATTTAAAAAAAAAAAAAAAAATTTTAAAAAATTTTTAACCTCCTTTTTTAAAAAAAAATTTTTTTTTTAAAAAAATTTTTTTTAAATTTTTTTAAAACCCCCCCCCGGGGAAAAAAATTTTTTTTTCTTTTTGGGCCCCTTTTTAAAAACTTAAAAAAGGGGCCCCCTTTTTTTTTTAAAGGAAATTTTTCCCAAAAAAAAAACCCCCCCCAAAAAAAAATTTTTTTTTTTTTTAAAAATTTTTTAAAAAAAAGGGGAAAAAAAAAAAAAAAAAAAAACATTTTTTTTGAAAATTTTTTGGGTGTTAAATTTTTTTTTAAAAAATTTTTCCCCCCTTTTTTCCCCAAAAAAAATTTTTTTTTTAAAATTTAAAACCCAATTTTCCAAATTTTAAAAGGGGGTTTTTTTTTTTTTTTTTCCCCCCTTTTTTTTTTAACCCTTTTTTCCCCCTTTTTTTTTTAAAAAAATTTCCCTTTTTTTTTTAAAAAACCTTTATTTCCAAAAAAAATTTTTTTAAAAACCTTTAAAAAAAAGGGGGTTTTTTCCCCAAAAAAAAAAATTTCCCCCAAAACCTTTTTTTTGGGAAAAACCCTTTGGAAAAAATTTTTTAAAAAAAAAAATTTTTTTTAAAAAAAAAAAATTTTTGGGCCCCCCAACCCCAAAAAAAAAAAAAAATTTTTTTTTTTAAAAATTGGAAAAAGGGTTTTTTTAAAAAAATTTTTTCCCTTTTTTTTTTTTTAAAAACCCCAAAAGGGAAAAAAATTTTAAAAAAAACTTTTTTTTTTTTTCCCCGGGGAAATTTTCCAAATTTTCCTTTTTTTTTTTTAAAATTTTCCCCCAAAAAAAATTTTTTAAAAAAAATTTTTAAAAGGAAAAACCCCCCTTTTTTTTTTTTTTTAAATTTTTTTTTTTCCCCAAAAGGGGGGAAAAAAAAAAAAAATTTTTTTCCAACCAAAAAAACCCCCTTTTTTCCCAAAAAAAAAAAATTTTTTCCCCCAAAAGGGTTTTTAAAAAAAATTTAAAAACCTTTAAATTTAAAAAAAGGTTGGGGGGCCCCCTTTTTCCCTTAAAAAAAAACCCCAAAAATTTTTTCCTTTAAAGGAAAATTTTAAAAAAAATTTTTTTCCATTAAAAGGCCCCAAAATTTTAAATTTTTTTTCCCAAAAAAAAAACCCCCCCTTTTTTTTTAAACCCCAAAACAGTTTTTTAAAATTTTTTTTAAAACCCCCAAAAAAAAAATTTTTTTAAAAAAAAATTTTTTTTTCCCCCTTTTAAAAAAAATTTAAATTTTTTTAAAAAAAATTTTTTTAAAATTTTTTAAAATTTTTGCCCCTTTAAATTTTTTTTTAATTTTTAAAAAAAATTAAATTTTGGGGGAAAAAAACCCTTTTTAAAAAATTAAAAACCCTTAAAAAAGGGGAAAAAAAAAAAATTTTTTTCCTTTTTTCCCCCCCCGGGGGGGTTTTTTTTTCCCTTTTTTAAAATTTTAAAACCCCCTCAAAGGGGGGAAAAAATTTAAAAAAGCCCTTTTTTTTTTTCCCCCCCCTTTTTTTTTTTTTTCCCCCTTTTAAAACCCCGGTTTTTTAAAAAAATTTAGAAAAAAATTTTTTCCCCTTTTCCCCCCTTTAAAAAAAATTTTCCCCCTTTTTTAAAAGGGGAAAAGGGGAATTTTTGGTTTAAAAAAAAAAATTTTTTTTTTTTTCCCCCCCCCTTTAACCCCTTAAATTTTCCCCCTTTTTTTTAAAAATTTTTTTGGGGGGGCCCCCCTTTTGATTGGGGTTTACCCGGCCCCCTTTTCCCGGTTTTTTTTTTTTTTTTTTTTGGGGGTTTTTAAGGGGTTTTTCCCTTTAAAAAAATTTTTGGGTTTTTTTTTGTTTAAAAACCGGCGGGTTTTTTTAAAAAAATTTTTTTTTTTGGGGGGGGTTTTTTTTTTGGGGATTTTTGTAAAAAACTTTTTTGGGGGAAAATTTTAAGGTTTTCCCCCCCTTTTTTTTCCCCCCCCCGGGGGTTTTGGGGGGGAAAAATTTTTTTTTAAAAAATTTTTTCCCCTTCCCTTTTTTTTGGGGCCCCCCCCAAAAAGGGGGTTTTAATATGGGGGTTCATTTTTTTTTTTTCCCCCCTTTTTTTTTCCCCCAAATTTTTTGGGGGGGGGTTTTAAAAAAAAATTGGGGGAATGGGCCAAGGGCCTTTTTTTGTTTCCCAAATTTTTTGGGGAAAAGGCCCCTTTTTTTTTGTTTTTGGGGGGAAAAATTTTTTTTTAAAAATACAAAGGGGGGGGTTTTTTACCCCTTTTTAAAGGTTTTTTTGGGGGGGTTTTTTTTTTGGGTTTTATTTTTTCCCATTTTCCCGGGTTTTCCCCGGGGGGGCCGGGGGGGGGGGGAAAAATTTTTTTTTTGTTTAAATTTTTAAATTTTTTTTTTTTCGGCCCCAAAAAATAAAAAAAAACCCCAAAAAATTTTTAAAACCTTTTTTTTAATTTTTTTTTTTTTTTGGGCTTTTTAAATTTGGTTTTAAATTTAAATTTAAAAAATTTTTTAAAAGGGGGGTTTCCCCCCCTTTAATTTCCCTTTTTAAATTTTTGGTTTTTTTTTTTTTTAAAATTTAAAATTAAAAAAAATTTTTTTAAAAAAAAAAACCCCCCCCCCCTTTTTTTTTGGGAATTTAATTTTTTTTATTTTTTTAAAAATATTTTTTTTTTTTGGTGGGGGTTTTAAACCCCCCCTTTTTTTTTTTTGGGGGGGAATTTTTTTTTTGGGGGGGGTTTTTTGGTGGGGGGTTTTTAAAATTTTTTTTTGGGGGGGGCCCCCCCTTTTTTTTGGGGTTTTTGTATTTTTTTTTTTTTTTTTTAAAAAATAAAAATTATTTTTTTTTAAAAAAAAAAAAATTTTTTTTATTTTTTAAAAAATTTTTTTATTTTTTTTTTTTTTTTTTTTTTTTTTTTTTTTTTTTTTTTCTATTTATTAAAATATATTTTAAAAATCATTAATTAAAAAAATTTTTTTTAAAAAAGGGGGATTTTTTTTTTAAAAAATTTTTAAAAAAAATTTCCCTCAAAAAAATTTTTTTTGGGGGGTTGGGGGAAGGGGGGGTTTTTTTTTTTTTTGGGGGGGGGCCGGGAAAAAATTTTTTTTAAGGGGGGGTTTTGGGGGGTTTTTTTTTTTTAAAAAACCTTTTAAAAGGGGAAAAAACCTTTTTTTTGGTTTGCTTAAAGAAAAATTTTTTTTTTTTTAAAAAATTTTTTCCCCCCCCTTTTTTTAAAAAAAAAAAAAAGGGGGGGAAAAAACCCCCCCAAAAAAATTTTCCCCCCAAGTTTTTTAAAAAAAAAAATTTGTAAAAAAGGGAAAAAAGGGAAAAAAAAAAAAAAAAGGGGGGAAAAAAAAGGGGGGGAAAAATTTTTAAAAAAAAATTTTGGGGGGGGGGAAAAAAAAAAAGGGGGAAATTTGGGAAAATTTTTAGGGGGGCCCTTTTTTTTTTTTGGGGGTTTTAAAAAAGGGGGGGGTAATTTTTTTTTGGGGGTTTTTTTTGGGGGGAAATTTTGGGGGGGGAAAGGGGTTTTTTGGGGGGGGGCCCCCAAAAAGGGGGGGGGGGGGGGGGATTTAAACCCCGGGGGGGCCCCCCGGGGGGGGGGGCCCCCCTTTTCCCCCCCCCCCCAAAAGGGGTTCCCTGGGGTTAAAAAAACCCCCCCCAAAGGGGGGCCCGGCCGGGGCCCTCCCCGGGGGCCCCCCCGGGGGGCCCCCCAAATTGGGGGGGAAAGGGGTTTTGGGGGGGGTTTTGGGGGGGAAAAGGGGGGGGGGCCCCCGGGGGGCCCGGGGGGGGGTTTTTTTTTTTCTTTTGGGGGGGGGGGGAAAAAAGGGGGGGCCCACCCCAAAATTTTTTTTTTAAAAAAAAAAAAGGGGTTTAAAACAAAAAAAATTTTTGGGAAACGGGGTTTTTTTCCCCAAACCCAGGGGAACCAAAAAAAAAAAAAAAAAGGGGAAAAAAAAAATTTTGGGAAAAGGGGAAACCCAAAAATTAATTTTTTAAAAAAAATTTTGGGGGAAAAAATTTTTTTAAAATAGGTTAAAAAAATTTTTCCCCCCCGGGGTTTAATTTTTTTTTTTGGTTGGGGGGGGGGAAAAAAAAAAAAAATTTTTTCCTTTTTCTTTTTTTTTATTTTTTTTAAAAAGAAAAACCCTTTCCTTTTTTGGGGGGGTTTTTGAAACCCTTTTTTTTTTTTCCCCCCCCTTTTCCCTTTTTAAAATTTTTTTTCCAAATTTTAAAATTTTCCCTTCCGGGAAAAAAAAGGGCCCCCCCCTTTTAAATTTTGGGCTTTTCCCCCTTTTTTTCCGGGGTTTTTTAAAACCCCTTTTTTTAAGGCCCTTTTTTAAAAAACCCCCTTTTTTTTTTAAAAAAAGGGGTAAAAAAGTTTTTTTTTTTTCCCTTTTTTTAAAAGGGGAAAATTTTTTAAAAAATTAATTTTTTTCCCCCCCTTTTTTGGGGGGGGGAAAAATTTTTTTTCCCCAATTTTGGCCAAAATTAAAAATTTTTTTAAAAAACCCCCTTTAAAAAACCCAAATTTTTTTTTGGGGGTTTTTTTTTCCCTTTTCCCTTTAAGGGGGGGAAAATTTTTTTTTTAAAGGGGGGGTTTTATTTTTTTTAAATTTTTTTTTTTGGGGGGTTTTTCCCCCAAAAAAATTTTTTAACCCCTTTGGGGGTTTTAGGGGGGGTTTTTTTTTCCCCCCCCTTTTTTTTTTTCCTTTTTTTTTTTTAAAAAAATTTTTAATTTTTTTTTTTGGGGGGTTTTGGGCCCCCCTTTTTTTTTTTTTGGTTTTTTTTTAAAAAAATTTTTTAAAAAATTTTAACATTTTTTTTTCAAGTTTTTTTAAAAATTCCCCTTTTTTTTTTTTTTTACAAAATTATAGAAAAAGGGGGGTTTTTCCCCCAAAAACCTTTTTTTTTAAAAAAACCTTCCTTTTTTTTTAAAAACTTTTTTTTTTTTTTTTTTTTTAAAAAAAAATTTTCCCTTTTTGGGGCCCCGGGGGGTTTTTCCCCCCGGGGGAAAAAGAAAAAAAATTTACCATCCTAAAAAATTTTGGGGTTTTTTTTTGGGGGGTTTTGGGGGCCCCCTTCCCCCCCCCCCCTTAAAAATTTCCCTTTTTTTTTTGGGTTGCCCCCTTTTTGGGGGCCGGGGCCGGGGGGGCCGGACCCCTTTTTGGGGGGGCCCCCGGGCCGGCCCCCCGGTTTTTAAGGTCCCCCCCTTTTCCCCGGGTTTCCCCCGGCCCCCCCCCCAAACCCCCCCCCGGGAAAAAAAAAACCCCGGGGTTTTTTTCCAATTTTTTTTTGGGTTTTTTTAAAAAGGTTTTTTTAAAAAACCCCGGGGCCCTTTTGGGGTTTCCCAAAAAAAAGGGGGGCCAAAAAACCCCAAAACCCCTTTTTTTTTTTTTTTTAATTTTTTTTTTTTTTTTGGGTTTTTTTTTTAAATATTGTTTTATTTTTTTTTTAACCGGGGGTCCTTTTTTGGGGTTTTTTTTAAAAAAAACCCCTTTTTTAACCCCCCCGGGTTTTTTTTTTTTTTTTTTAAAAAGGGGGTTTTTAAAAAAACCCCTTTTTTTTTTTTTTTGGGGGGTTTTTTTTTTTTTTGGTTTTTTTTTTTTTTTTTAAAAAAAGGGAAAATTTGGGTTTGGGGGGGGTTTTTTAAAATTTTTGGGCGAAATTTTTTTGGGGGGGGTTTTTTGGGGAATTTTTTTTAAAAGGGAAATTTTTTCCCGGGTTTAAAATGTTTCCCTTTTTTTTTAAAAAAGGTTAACTTTTTTTTTTAAAGGGGCCCCCCAAAGGGAAAATTTTTAAAAAAAATTTTTAAAAAAAAATTTTTTTAAAAAAAAATTTTAAAAAAAATTCCCAAAACCCCCCTTTTTTTTTTTTTTGGTTTTTTTAAAAAAACCAAAAAAAAAAAAGGGTTTTTTAAAAAAAAACACCAAAAAACCCAAATTTTTTTTAAAAAAAATTTTTTAAAAAAAAAAAATTTTTTTTAAAAACCCCCTTTTTTTGGGGTTTTTTTAAAAAAATTTTTTGGACTTTTTTAAAAGGGGGTTGGGAAAAAAAAAAAAAACCTTTTTTAAAAACCTTTTACCCCCCCTTTTTTTTTTTTAAAAAAACCCCCTTTAAAAAAAATTTTTTCCATTTTAAAAAACCTTTTTTTTTGGGCCCAAAAAATTTTTTTTTTTTTTTAAAAAAAAAAATTTTTTTTTTTTTTTAAAAAAAATTTTTGGGTTTTCCCCCTTTCCATCGAATTTTAAAAAAAAAAACCAAAAAAAAAAAAAAACCCCCTTAAAAAAAAAACCCCCCCCAAAACCCCCCCCAAAAAAAAAAAAAACCCCCCCCCGGGGGGAAAAAAAAATTTTTTCCCCCCAAAAAAAAGGGCCCAAAAAAGGGGGGGGTTTTTTTAAAAACCCCCCGGGGAAAGGGGGGGGGGGTTAAGGGGGAAAAAAAAGGGGGGGAAAATCCCGGTTGGGGTTTTTAAAATTTAATTTTTTTTTTTAAAAAAATTTTTTAAAAAATTTTTTTTAAAAAGGGAAAAATTTTTTTTTTTTTTTTTGGGGGAAAATTTAAATTTTTTTTTAAAAACCAAAAAAAAAAAACCCCCCTTTTTCCCCTTTTTTTTAAAACCTTTTAAAATTTTGGGGGGGGAAAAATTAAAATTTTTAAAAATTTTCCCAACACAAAGGACTGCTTTGCATGGCCTTATGGACAAGAAAGAAATCACCATTAAGTTTGGGGGGGGAAATTTTTTGGGGGTTTTTAAAAAAAAAAAAGGGGGAAAAAAACACTTTAAATTAAAATTTTTAAAAAACATAGTCAGTTAAACAATTTATTAGAGAGGGGTTTGTTAGAACACGAAGTCTATGAGTTCCTTAAGGTAGATAAACCAGTTACGCCTGTATTCAAGGCCATGCCCAAAATACACAAATCATTGACAGACCCACCACTCAGACCCATTGTCTCGGGGAGAGGGTGGGTCACTGAGAACATTTCTATATGGTTGGAGTTTACACTTAAACCATATTTAAAACAGATAGATAACATTCTAAGAGACACAGGGCATTTCTTGGGGCTATTAGCTGCGGCTACCAAGCCCAAACATGGTGGATTATTGATGGCTACACTAGATGTCAACAGTTTGTTTACTGTCATTGAACAACAATATGGGATAACAGCAGTGGGTGAAGTAATAAGTAGATTGGGAGCAACTGAGCATAAGCGACTGGTAGTGGAGAATTTACTAGCCTTGGTATTGAACAACAATGTCTTTATAGGACCAGGGTCCATATACAGACAAGCACAGGGGGTAGCTATGGGCACCCCCTGTGCTAATACATATGCAAATTTGGTTATGTCCAAATGGGAAACCAAGGAAATTCTTAATAATCAGGAATGGAATAAGTACATAGTTTTGTATGTCAGATTTGTGGATGACGTTTTTATTTTGTGGGATGGGGATACTTCCACCTTTGAGAGCTTTTTAGCCTTTCTCCACACCACCACCACTTTTTTGACTTTTAGTGCCAAAACTTCTTTTACTCAGATAGAGTTCCTGGATGTTTGTGTGGAACAGAGTAACCTTGGTTTCACCTCGAAATTGTATAGGAAACAATGTTGGCAAAATGCATTGCTATCCTATGACAGCATGCACCCGAGGCATATCTTTCCCAATATTGTTAAGAGTCAAGTGGGTAGGATATCTAGGGTATGTTCTGAAGATACTTATTGTGACGAGGAACTTTCTAGGCTGAGTGGACATTTTTTGGATAGGGGCTATGAGAGGAACATGGTTAGTAAGGCGGTTAGTAACAATATACTACATAGGAAGACGAAGAATAGGCCATGGATGCAAGGCCCTGTTAGTGGCAGACAAATAGATACAGGATTATGTAGTAGCAGTGAAGGAAACAACTCCAGAATACTTTTTACGCGGTAGTAATATTAAAGACATGTAACATAGTTCAGAATAATTGGAATATACTTCAAGAAGTGATATTATTCATGGACGAGAACGGCCCCATGTTTAATTATAGGAGAAACAACAACGGGCGACTCAAGTATGTAAGGAGACATACTTGAATAGGAGACCTACAATAGATAGCTAGAGCAGGCACATATCCCTGTGGCAACTAAAAAAGGCCTGTCAATATATTAATAGAAAGTACTGAATATAAAACACCCCGACAGTACCAAACTTTTATATTTAAAGGAGGGCTACTTGCAAGGACAAAACACTTAGCATATATGGCCACTGCAAACAATGTGAAAGTTTTTATGTAGGTATGACAACAACATGCTGAAGGTTCGGATTTTACAGCATATTAGGCAATACAGAACATGTCAAGTGAGCAATGCTTTATTCAGACATATAGAGACTAATCCCACACACACTTTTAAGTTCAGATGCATTGTAAATATTGCTACCAATGAGAGGGGGGGGGACATTCAGCATAGAACAGCATTAGCTGAATCTAAGTGGATAGTAGATTTAAGAGCACATAGACCACCTGGTCTTAATGATGTTTTACCAATTAAACCTGCTTTACAAAAAGGGACTTTTAGGAGTAAGTGATTGGATGATCTGTGTTTTAAATATGGCTGCTTTTGTTACTTTGAATTATGTCTGATGAAGGATTATTCCGAAAGCGCTTACTTTTAATAAAGGAGATTCAACAAAGAAGATTTCAGCAGTGACCTGTACTTCATTTTTCGTATTAAATATGCTTACACTTGCTTACTACTGCTTACTCCTGCTTACCACTGCACTAATTTAGACAGTAATGTCTAATGGTTCTTGGGAGGGTGGTGGATTTGGAAACTGTATGGCATTATCATTCATTACACATTTTGCCTCCCATTTGTATCCCTGATTCCTGTGTACATATACTGTATGGGGCATGTGTGCTTATCTGTGGACTTTGCAACATTATGACACTGACACCTCACATCTGCATTTAATGCAGTACTCCATTTCAGAAATATATGTAATTTGGTAGGTTATGCAACTAAAAATATTGGTCATAAAGTGATTTGACATGGAAAATGGAATGTACTGAATGGGGCTCGAACCGGGAATGACTGCTCATAAGGCGAATGCTCTGCCCTCTACACTATTGCTGCATTGCTTCATTTGCATATATCTTTCTTTTTAACCTTTTGTGCCATTTAAGCTGCATTAACCATAGCTAAGCGATGGGCAAACCCGCGCACCTACAGTTAAATTTAATTTGTTTCATAAAAAAAAAATCTTTATATTTGTTGTTTTAACTATTGCTCTTGTACACGTGGGGGAATGTTGCTGGGGGTATGCGTACACCTATGAGTGGTCTTGCTCATTATTTTATGACTAGTCTGCTGTTCTTCATTGCAGGGGCATGTATATTCTGAGAGCTCTGCTCTCAGACACACACCACACCCCCTGCACTCATATATGTTCCGTGTAAGATTAGGAGCTTAGGCAGCGCGCCTTCATTAATATGCATGGCGTGCTGCTATCCTGCTCCTAAATGGCTACTTCCGTGCAGGACTAAGCTAGCCCTGCATGGAAGGATAGTGAATCCAGGGGATTAGGAAATGTGAGACTGAGTGGGAGTGTTTGTGGGTTAGGTTAGAGTAATGGCTAGGGAAGGGGATAGATTTAGTGCATGTGTTTTGATGCATGCAATTCCTGTCTGAGTTCTTGTGTCATGGAAGTTTATTCGAATTTGTTTTTGTAAGGTAAGGTTGGGGCTGGGGAAGGTAGGTTAGAGTCAATGTGTACTAGTAATATGGTGCTGGGGGAATACCTTTGGCTCATCCTATTAATGAATGTCACTCCTAACCCAAATCCTGTCCCTGTCCCTAACTCAGCCTTAGATCTTACCATAGTATATTCTTTTCTGCAACACTAGCACTATTCAGACAAAGAATGTCTGTGTTCAGCAATAGGGTTTTGGTTAATGGATCCTAAAATAAAAATGTTGCATTTTTATTATTTCTTATTAGGTATTTATTAGAGTTGATTAATTATGAACTCTTTGCCTGTTACTTGATTGCATATTAATTTGTTTTGAGTTTGTTAAGGTGGGTAACTAAAAAGACTTAAGATAGAAGGTGCAAATAAATAAAACAAAATGAATAAGAGAGGCTCTCCAGTTAGGGACATGGAGTGAGACTGAAGGAAGAGACCACTGTAGGCTTGAGGCGATATGAAAGATTAAGGACAGCATGGTGTGTAGGGTATGTGGCGGGGTACTGGATTAGAGATCTTTGGGGTGGCAAAGGATATGGGGTCTTCAGTAGAATTGAAGGCTTCACTGGAGAATATGATAGTGTGAGATAGTGTGAGTTGTTAGAATTAATACAAGCTATGTACACGGACACATTAACACAAGTGTGGACAATATTCAGAATCACATAGGGGTGCCTAGTGGGAGATGGGAGTGCATCAGGGTTTATCTCTGAGCCCATTCCTGTTCATACTGGTAATGGGCTACATAGCAAACGGACCAGAGGGAACAGATTAATAAAATGACAAACTGTTGTATGCAGATGATGTTGCACTATAAGCAGATACTGAACAGGAACTTCAGCCAGTGATAGGGGAGTGAAATACAAACTGAAGGCAAATGGGGTAAAAATTAGTACAGACAAAACAGTTATCATTGCAGAAAATTTAGGATTTAGAAGAAGGTGAAAATTAAGACAGAAGGGAGAATAGTGGAAGGTTAACATCCTTGAGTATCTCTGAGTTGTGGTTGAGGAGAAGTGAAGTTTGGATGATGAATTCAAACCTAGTATCAGAGAGGCTGCACCTAAATGTCAGGGTAATGTATGACAAATGGATGCCAAAAAGAAGCTGCAGAGTAAAGTATGCAAATCAGTGCATTTTTGTGTTCACTCTTTGTTGCATACAGACATTTAGAAATAAATGTGGTATTGTATTTTCAGTGAAAACTGACTGTTGTAACCCTCAGTGTGGGGTATGGAAGCAGTTTTTTACAGTTTAAAATAAAAATATGTTTTTCTTTTTTTCTTTTTAGTCAAATCTGAGCACTGTAGTGCTTTGTTTGTGGAATAAGCTGCAGCAACTGCTTGTTACATCTTGCAATTAAAATAAAAAGAGTTTTTTTAAGTTTTTTTGAGGGGACACAAGATAGGGAAACAACACCAGGTACAAAAATAGCTAATGGAACCTCTGCAGAAACCTGTGTAATGAAGGCAGAGCAGCTGAGTTAGAGTAAGATGAATGAGATAATGTGTCTGAAACAGAGGCATAGCTGGCTCAACTAGTGTACTACGACAATTCCTGTACTAGTGCCCCACACCCTTGCAACCAGAATAGCCAAAAAAAAAAGAAAAACAAAACAAACAAATGAACAAAAACAGAAAGCAGCTCTGATAGACTGCTCATGGCAGTTTGAAGCAAGCACATGCCCACTCCCAGACACAGCTCTTCATTGGAAAATAGAAATGCCAGTACAGAAAGAAGAATGCAGGATGGACACTTCAGGATTGTGCACTCTAACACATTGTCCCTCAGTCACATGTCCCCTTTGCCCCAGCTTTGCTACTCTACTGGCCTGAAATGGATAGTAGGATAAATATTGTGGCACACAAAGAAATAATAACATCTGAGCAGTAACCAGTGTAGCCACAGTTGGTGAGAAGGTGAAGAAGAACAGATTACAAAAGAATAGAAGAAGGGCAAAAAAAAAACAAATGAAGATAAGCTTTCTAATGATTGATCTGTTTGAAAAAAAGGGACATTTAGTATACTTATGTCCCATATAAGCCATCTAATGCAAGTGTGAGCAATAACAAGTTAGGTGGGGATAAAGTAAAAAAAGAACATACAGGGAGGCGGAGGATGCTTGTGATGATGGATCTCATTTTCTCAGAGGCAGACTAGAACATTTATTCATCCTAGTTGAACACAGAGAACCATCTGACTGAAGTATTTCACCTTGAATGATTTGAGAAAAAAGTATTAGATGAATCCAGTGAGGGTATGGGATTGTATGAGAGCTGATTATAACAGAACAGAGGCTATATTAACAAGGAGCTGGGACAGTGACAAGACAGCAAAAGCATAGAAGAACATTGAGAAGCTGTAAAAACAGGTAATCAAAGGAGATTAATAAAATGATTAAAAGGGTTGCCAAGACAAAAAAGTAAAATAAATCCAGATTGGATCAATAAAATTCATAGGTTCATAGGTGTGCAGTAGGGTAATAGCCACTGAGGCCTTTTTAATTGTTGCCATGCACCCCAAGTCTCTGAAAATTTCTGGTACCCTTGGTAGTGTAAGCAGGGACTTGTTAGATAAAACATTTCCAATCAGTGGCCTGGAAGATGAACCATTTGTAGGATGCCGGTGTTCACTAGAAATATAAGTGCTAAACCATGAATGACTTTCCTATTTCCTATCCAATTGTCCAATTTACACTTGAATTGGGTTAAGGCGGAACACTGCTTCACATGGATGGAGAGCTGTACCAGATAAGCGGTAGTCTCTGGGATATGTACCTGTCTGTGCAGCAGGTCCTATTTATATCACAGGCATGATTTACGTCTTTAAAGTAGTTCCAGTGTTGGCTGGAGTTCCAGGTTTTATTTTTACTTCAAAGGAGACTGTTTTGTGGTCTGACTATACCAGACAGGACATTACACTAGAAGTTTTACAGCCCTCTCCCATATTAGTGAGAACCAGATCCAGTATGCTTGCACCACTGGTTAGTGTATTGACAGTCTGGTCCAAGGAGTTTTTGTTTACAAAATCCAGGAATCTCTGTGCCTGCACATTTGGTGTTGTATATGATTCCCAGTTAATAATTAAATAATTAAAGTCACCCATGAATATGATATTGGATTGGATGGTGAGTGTCTCCAGTAAGCTTAAATACATGATATTGGATTCTTGGGTCATAGAGGTGGACCTTTAGCTTGCAAGGAAGTGGTATGCAATTTTGCCTGTGATAATTTGAACATGGAGAAGCTCAACTGTATCATCCTGTTTGACCAGCATTGAGGTATGTTTATTTTGGATATAAATCAAAACACCTCCATCTTTAGTCCCTGCCTGAGTAGTAGCTGGACTAAATGTGTGAAAAGTATTATAGCCTTGTACTGCTGGGGTGCTCTCTGTGGCTTTAAACCTTTAAACCATGTCTGAGTGGCCACACAGACATCAAAATTCTCTAGGGTGAGGAAAGCTTGTAAGGGAGTGGACTTTTTGTTTAGACTCCTAGCATTGAGGAGTAACACCTTTAAATTTTCTTAGTTTTAATTGGCTATGTCAGAAGGATTGTCAGGTTGGCATTGCCTAAAAAGGTATAATGAGTGGAAGACAAATGTTTTATCCACATTTGAAAGTCTAGAGGAGAGGGGTGCACCGTCCCCATGCAAAGTGGCATGGTCTTTTGACCATCTCCCCATCCATGCCACATTGCGCAACCCCCTTAGAATGACAGCAGAAACTAAACCAAGCCACAAAGTCTTTCATCTCTGTTCATATGGGCACCAACCATGAAGGTAAACAAGCCATCACACAGGGCTCATACCAGCCTGGGTATATATCCAGGAAGTCTCCATGAAGTCTGCCCTCATATAGTCTAGGGTGGCATCTAGGGTCAGCTTCATACCTACACCACGATTTGAGTGAGTGTATATATATTGTTGTGGTGATCCTTGACCCTGTAAAGCAAATCCGACCACACTTTTTATCTCTTTACTTAACCTGGGATGAGAGGGACATCAGTAAGTTCCTCACTGGAGTCTCCAATGATCAAAATATTGACTCATGTGGGAGACTTGCATTATGGTCTTAGGAAAAAGAGGTTCTAAGGAGAAGTGGCTGTATGTGCTGATGTTGGTGTAGTTTCTTTGAGAGTGCATTTTGGGGCTATTAGAGGGGATTTGTTAGTGTGTGATTCATCTAGGATGTCTCTAGTTCAGGAAGGGTACACGTATGTGCCCCCAGCATGTGGCTCTATGTGTGTATGTGTGTATCAGTGCAGCTTGTACTACTGATAACCTGATTGACAGTAGGAGTGTTTTTAAGTGAGAGCTTTTGCTCCAGTGGACATTAAGGCAAATGCATCTCCCTACAGCTTCTTTCAGGTTGTTTACACCACCTAAGCAAGGAGTGAACATAAGGCAGTTTCATTACACAAGATGCCCAGTATGTCACCAAGTTGACAGTAGAGATAGTGGGAAAGTTCATATAGGCAATGGCAACAGGTCTATTTTTATTGATTAGATAGTTGTTTTGAGAATATAGAGTAAAATCCAATAGTGTATCTGGGTTTGCAAACTCTAGGGCTCAGTGTTTGTCACTGTGCAAAACTACTCTTGCCCTGTGCAACCCAGGTATTGGGCGAAAATGTCAAGGGTGCTGTTGGCAAGAAGAATGTCAACCTTGCCTGCATCTGTGCAGTCGCCAAAATGCTAAATTCTGAGAGAAACCACCGTAAAAGACCCTGGATGATTTATGTATTGAAGTATTCAGGAAGATAATCTACGCTAGGTTAGACTGCAGCTAATCAAGGTGTCACCGAAAAGAAAGAATTTAGCTCTATTTCACCGTGAATAGCAGACGCACAAACTGGCTGCTACCTGAAACTACTAGCTGGGTCTCACCACAGCTACACACTGCTGGAATTCAATACTTTTCCTTCTTCTCTCACCAGAAGCAAAACAGTAATACTAATCCCTAGATGGGAATCGGGTCACAGGCACTTTAGTGATCAGCAGTCTTGTCACAGGTGATGCAGGGGTCTGTAGGCTTGTCGTAGCCTTTTCCTGGTAGATGCCTTGAATAGCAACCATCTCAGTACCCAAATCATAGACAATCAGGAATCACGACACTCTACCTTCTCTCACCAGAAGAAAAACAGCAGTACAGGTTCCAAAGCTAGTCCCAGGATTAGCAGCAGTCTCCAGAAAGTCATATCCTTCCAATTTCACCAAGAGCAAAAAACAGAAGCACTAATTCCAAGATACCATCGAGAGGAAGAAGGTAGGCTCTCCAATGATTTTAAAGCTAAGATGAAAAAATGGGTTAGCATCCCAAATGTTTCAGTGTGCACTTAATTAGGTAGATATGAAAGAGGGTTACTTGAACTTTGTGGTATTTAAGAGGAGAGCCACCCAATTCCTTTGAAAGAAAAAAGATGGATTGAAGTCGGGGGTGGGTAATTCTGTATTCTGGCCTTCCTAGGATGCTAGTTAAGTGGAGGGCAAATAAATTCAAAATAGCTTAATGGGAATGACTTCACAAAATGATATTTTAGCTTACTGATACAAATGCCAATGAAAGAGGGAGAGGGAATGAATTATGTGTAGTCAGATTAAAAATAAGGGGCAGTTAAGTACAGAGATAAAGCAGCTGGCAAATAAAATAACCCAGGCTGAGTGCATGGTTAAAATCTATTTCTCTTAAAGGACCCACAAGAGACATGCCTATGGTTTCTTCCCCTAGTTTAAATATGCACAGAAAAGAGAATGCAGTTGGAAGTGGTGTGGATGGCAAGCTGCTAGCAGCACAAAAGTTTAGCTCTGCCTCTTTTCAGCTTCCTGACAGGATTGTTTAATCTTTTTGTCGTGCTATAAATAATATAAATACTACTTTACTTCTAAAATAGGATTAATGCTAAAGTTAAGAAAAAAACAGCAATTTGTGGAGTATTTTGTTTTATTCCTTTCAGATGTTTATCTGTCGATACTTCCAGTCATGAGTCACTAAGTAAAGCTTCTCCTCAAGAAAGTGTAAATAGTAAAGGAGTTACAGTCACTCACATTGCTAGTATACAAAACCTTGAATAAAATTGATAAACTGAAAGTAAAATGGACAATATTAAACTAGACAGTAAGAAATAACCAATTCTATTAAATGACATCACAAAAATATTCTGATCTGAATCATCCATCAAGAGTCACGAATGATATTGATGGAAGACAGGCTGAAAATGAAAATCACCTAAATTCCTCCCAAAACAAGATATGCTTTACTACTGAAAAGTGGAAGATCTGGAAAAAGCAGCTCTAGGAAGAAATAATATGTACTAGAATATATGGAATGCTAGAGAAGGAGGAAGATAAATAATATGTCCTCCAGAAAACGCCCAAAAGTAAATAAATAAAACACTAAACAAAATGAAAGCTGCTTGAAGTACTAAGCACAGGATACCTAGTAATAGCGAAAAAGAAATTTAATTTCCGCTACGCCAACTCTACTTCAGAATACACAGAATGCTTGAAACTGAATCAGTATAAATAACCCAGTCAATTAAAAAGAACAATTAATCAATTAAATATATACAAATAAATATAATACTAATAAAGTATTTATACATTAAATATAACTTTTAAATCTATATCTGTATTTTCTTTTTATTTATAAATCCAATCCTACGTATATTTAAAACACTTTAAATTAATACTTTCTATTCAAACCTGGTGCTCATCAGATTTAATTTAACCTGCTATAAATATCTCTGCTGTTCAATATAGTTCTTAAAGTCCCCAGCCCTTCCATCTGATTTTATACTTTTCCAAAACTGAAAATAAAAATTCATTATAACTAATACATGTAATTGAATGTTTACATAAAGAATTCTTGATATCTTTAACCCTAATAGCATATGGTAGATGTTCTTTATCCTGGTTGCTAGAAGATCTCGTGGTCATCCCTAATGCAGTGCTGGCATATGAAGAACACAAGTCTACATAACCACCACTGGTGTTACAATCAATGTAATCACTGACTCTCATGATCCTATTAGAGCTTTATGTAATGTTAATATAAGGGCCCGGAAATATACCTACAAACTTGGAAATCAAACATGCCTTTTTTATTAATAAAGACAAAATGGACAGTGTTAAGTTGTTCTAAGTGATATTTTTAAAGAGTATTGGATTTACTAAATAGCAAAACTTGATCAGTACCTACTGACTGCAAAATGTCACGGTTGCCTTGTATTCTCCAATGTTCTGAATAATATTTTTTAATACGCAAACTATCAATTACTTATCAAAGGAACAAACAACATCACTTACACATTATGGTTGTTATTCCATTATAAATTCTGATTGTCATATACAGTAAAGGTGTCGAGTTAAACGTTTAAGTATTAGGCATTTCTTCCCTGTAATAAACAAAATGATTGATCATACCTTTGTAAGTTAACAAAAAACTATAAAATGAAATTCAGAAATTAGCATCTCATCCCAGGTCATCCTGCAAGCTCAATGAATTGCCCTCTGGGGATGTTTTTCTTCATATGCATGTTTGGGATGTCCACTATTATAATGTAAATATCCTACAGGAAGGTCTGTTTCCTATGGATTTTACTATGAAAGGCTTTTTCTTCTGGTCCACCATATGTGTATCCAAAAAATTCACTGCCAACCCAGTGTCGCTCCCAAAGTAAATTTGATATAACTAGAAAGCAATTAACTTGATTAATAAAAGTATATGGTAATCTGTGTTGCCTTCACAATAAAAATCAAATCATCTATAAATCTACCAAAGAAAAGAGAATGTTAAATCTATTTTTAATAAAGGAAGATGTTCCAGTTCCACCAGGCCAGTCAAGTTTGTAAAAGCCGGAGTCAGTTGGAGACCCCATTGCTACACCACATTTTTGTTTATAATAGGTGTTTCCAAACATAAAAAAATTATTTTCTAAAATGATATCCAAAAATCTGCATATAACAGAAATAATAGAATTATCAAATATATTCTTCTTAACTAAATAACTATGAACAGCTTCCACCCCTTCGTCATGGGGTATGCAGGTATACAGCGAGATAACATCCAACGTAAAAATAACATGTTTGGTAGCATCGAACAGAATACTGTTTGAAAAAATTCTCATTCTATCTAAAAAATGCCATGAATCCTTGATATATGACTCATTGTCATTAATTAAAGGCCCTAACATAGCATCAATGATTAGAGAAATGCCTTCTGTAACAGAATGTGGGGAGGACACAATGGGACGTAATGGAGGATTGTATGGATCTTTATGAGTTTTGGGGACTCCAAATATAACACCAATCTTTGGTTTATCCACTATGCAGAAATTATATAAAGATAAATCAATTTCACTAGACATTAAAGCATCATAGAGGTACGAATGTACTATTCTAAAACACTTTAAGATTTCAAACAGGAGGGTACATTCATATTCATTAGAATTGTTAAGCATTTTTAACATGCTGGAATTATATTGTTCCTGCTCCATTATGACAATATTGGAGCCCTTATCGCTTTTCATAAACCTGTATTTCCCATTTAGAGCTCTTAAATTACATAAAGCCCTCCTCTCTTGTTTTGATAAGTTATCACAGAAACTTTTATTAAATTTAAACATATTGTCAATATCCTTGATACATAAATCTTCAAAGGTTTTAATAGTATGGTGAAGGTTGAGAGCAAAACAAGATGGTTTACTAATGCTTTTATTAACTTCGGGAATGTTATGCAGTAAAAATGAAAGATTAAGTTTCCTGGTATATTTTTTCAGGTCAATGATTGTTTTACTATAATCAGCTCTTTTGTTCGGAATAAAATTAAAACCATAACTTAAAACTGTTAATTCAAACTTATTAAATGAATAATCAGATAAATTTATTATACCAAAACTATCAGTATCAAAACTTCTCCCCCCAATGAACAAAAAAATGACCACGAGATCTTTAGCAACCCGGATAAAGGAACATCTATATGCTATTAGGGTTAAAGATCTCAACAATGCTTTATATAAACATTCAATTTCATGTATTACTTATAATAAATTTTTATTTTCAGTTTTGGAAAAATGTAAATCAGATGGAAGGGCTGGGGACTTTAAGAACTATATTGAACAACGGGAATGTTTATGGCAGGTTAAATTAAAATCTGATGTTTTACCAGGTTTGAATGAAAGTATTAATTTAAAGTGTTTTTTAAAATATTGTAAGTTGGTTATAAATAAAAATACAGATATAGATTTAAAGTTATGTTTTAATGTATAAATACTTATTAGTATTATATTTATTTGTATATTTAATTGATTAATTGTTCTTTTTAATTGACTGGGTTATTTATACTGATTCAGTTTCAAGCATTCTGTGTATTCTGATGAAGTTGTGACGAAAGCGGAAATTAAAAAAGATAATAATATGGTTCAATTTCTAAATACCTGGCTACCAAAAGCTTTAAACCTGCCTGAATCACTGTCTTTCAGCACTCATAGTCACAGATCCCTGTCAAATATCTCTTTGGCAAACAGCTTGTCTGCCCCAAGACCTATAATTGTGCAATTTTATCTACACAAGATAAGGATTTGATCCTGAGAACTGCTTGGTCAAGTACTCTAATAAAAATAAATGGAATAAATATCAGATTTGACAATGAGTAATGAGTTCTTTAGAAATGTCTAAGAGAAAAGCCTGCACTCCTCTAATCAAGAACTTAAAGAAGTCAGACATCAAGGCTCAGGATTTGTTCCCTGCCAAAATAAAGTTATTTTTTCCTGAAGGTCAAAGGATTTTCAACACACTAGATAAAGCCTTGGACTTCAGAAAAATAAAATTTTAGACAAACCTGAGGAGATGGATTGGTCCCTGTCAAGTCTGAAAAGACAAGCTCCTAATAATGTTTGGTTAACAAAGGACAAGAATGGTAAAAAAAAGTAATACATTTTTCTTCTTCTTTCTTTACATTTATTACTCTGTGGCACCGAGTTCTTGAATATTTTGTCTTTAAAATCTCTAAAGAACTCTGCAATTCTAAGATAATTTTTCTTTTTCTTACTTCTTATATATTCACATACATAGTAATTCACTTTATGTTATAATGATATTTAGGTATAGCAAATTAATTCTTAGTAGCAGATATTTTTATAATATTTAATCAGTCTATTTTAACAATTTTATTTCTTGTTTGTAGTATAGTTGAAGTGACAAATACTAGGTTTTTAGACTGATATTAAATGTTTTAGACTGTTGCCTAAGTTCTTCATCTAAATAGTGCCCGTCCACATTATGTTAGCAGACAAGTAAAGTAAATCCTTGTTTTTCTATAGTGGATAGTGCTTAATTTTAGTAGTCCAGCTCCTTCCTTCCTTCTATTATACTTTCTCCCCTTTCCCTTATGATTATCTGTTTTATTCTTGTTTCTTTCTTTATCTTTTTTCTCTTCTTTTTTATTTTATTATTTAGATATGTGGGGTTGTTAAATATATTTAGGAATTAAGGGCTTAAGTACAGTTGTGATGCTTCATTTATTAATAGTGTTTACAGTGTACAGTTAACATGTTTTACTACAGTTCGGAAAGAAATATGTGACCTTTCAAAACATTCAATTTAGTATGCCTTGGATGCATACTGCCATTGTAAGACATTATTTTTCCCAACAGTTTTCTAAAAAGTATAGTCGAAACCGGGACAAGTATCCTAGTAATCTCCACATCAAGAAATTCAATCACTCTATCAGAGTATTTGTAAGTAAAGTTCAGAAACAGAGTGATGTTATTAATGTATACCAGAAACTCATTAAGACGTTACTCGGTATCGTGCCATAACAAAAATATATCATTCACGAATCATTTATACCATGTGATAGATTCAGCAAATGCATTATTGCCAAAACATAGGTAGTTTCCCATTGCACAAGGTATAGGTTGGCATAGCTATTGGCACAGGCAGTATCCTTAGCTACACCAACCTTCTGTATAAAGTGTTCATCACCAAACATGAAAACATTGTTCTCTAAAATAATTTCTAATATTGCACAAATTAATCTAACCTTACTTGCTTGAACATTCCTTGCATGTAGTAGCTCTCTAATATTCTCTATGCCCCAAGCATTGGCAATCATTGTAAATAAGGACTCTATGTCTAAAGTTACCAACCAACAGGGATTCTCTAATACTTCCAAGTATGTCCCTAAATCATTAAGGAAATCCTTAGTATCCTTCAGGACAATGGTACATTCACACAGCACAGGATGTAAATTCCTTTCAACGTAAATCAAAAGAGGCTCAGTGGCCCACCCCTTGCTAGACACAATAGGAAACATATGGGGACTAACAAGGTTCTTATGAACCTTAGGTAGGTCAAACATTATAGGAACCATTGGAAATTCTACATTGAAATATTCAAAGAGTGGCTCTTGAATCATTCCTGTCACAAATAAATCAAACAGTAAAAACTGTATCTTGTCAATGACTGACCTAAGAGCAGTATTAGATATCTGGCAATATGTATTCGTATCATTAAGAAGGTCCTTCATGTTGCATACATACATCTCCTTATCTAATTTGACAATACCTCCCCCTTTATCAGCTGGGTGTACCTCAATACATGTCAGACATTTCAGTTCAATCAATGCTTGTTGTTCAGATGTTGACAAATTACAAAATGCATTATTGTCACTGCTGGTAAACCTGTCCCTAAGTTGCTTCTCCCATACTTCTATAAACAAATCAATTACAGAGTTACTGGGAGGAACAAACACGCTCGTTTTTTTAAAAATACATTGCTCATTAGTAGTCCCTTGAAACAAAGTCTTCAAGGTAAGAGTTCTTCCAAAAAGTTTAAGTTCTTTAATAGCATTCACTAAGTCAACCTTGAATATAACCAAGTTCTTAACTGGCCAAGCTGAGGTTTTAAAGCAGGAATTATTTTACATGCACCAGTTTAAATATGCAAGGACAGGAAATCAAAGAATGTGGCTACCCCCACACCTGTAATTACTAGCAAATAACAAAATTCAGCCAACACTAGCTTCAGTTCAAGTTACTGAAGAGCAGAATAACTTCAGTTAAATATTCCTTCAACACTCCTTCATACACAGTTTAAATCAAATTAAATACTGTATTTTTTTAAAAAAAAGTGCAGATAAAGGTACTTAAATTCTTTTATACGTCCAGTTGAATATAACCAAGTTCTTAGCTGGCCAAGCTGAGGTTTTAAAGCAGGAATTATTTCACATGCACCAGTTTAAATATGCAAGGACAGGAAATCAAAGAATGTGGCTACCCCCACACCTGTAATTACTAGCAAATAACAAAATTCAGCCAACACTAGCTTCAGTTCAAGTTACTGAAGAGCAGAATAACTTCAGTTAAATATTCCTTCAACACTCCTTCATACACAGTTTAAATCAAATTAAATACTGTATTTTTTAAAAAAAAGTGCAGATAAAGGTACTTAAATTCTCTTATACGTCCAGTTGAATATAACCAAGTTCTTAGCTGGCCAAGCTGAGGTTTTAAAGCAGGAATTATTTCACATGCACCAGTTTAAATATGCAAGGACAGGAAATCAAAGAATGTGGCTACCCCCACACCTGTAATTACTAGCAAATAACAAAATTCAGCCAACACTAGCTTCAGTTCAAGTTACTGAAGAGCAGAATAGCTTCAGTTAAATATTCCTTCAACACTCCTTCATACACAGTTTAAATCAAATTAAATACTGTATTTTTTAAAAAAAAGTGCAGATAAAGGTACTTAAATTCTCTTATACGCCCAGTTGAATATAACCAAGTTCTTAGCTGGCCAAGCTGAGGTTTTAAAGCAGGAATTATTTCACATGCACCAGTTTAAATATGCAAGGACAGGAAATCAAAGAATGTGGGTACCCCCACACCTGTAATTACTAGCAAATAACAAAATTCAGCCAACACTAGCTTCAGTTCAAGTTACTGAAGAGCAGAATAACTTCAGTTAAATATTCCTTCAACACTCCTTCATACACAGTTTAAATCAAATTAAATACTGTATTTTTTAAAAAAAGTGCAGATAAAGGTACTTAAATTCTCTTATACGTCCAGTTGAATATAACCAAGTTCTTAGCTGGCCAAGCTGAGGTTTTAAAGCCGTGTGTGTAATCATCAGTATGTAAACGCATACAGCGAAATATGTGACCTTTCAAAACATTCAATTTAGTATGCCTTGGATGCATACTGCCATTGTGTAAGACATTATTTTTCCTAACAGTTTTTCTAAAAAGTATAGTCGAAACCCGATTGGGGGCATCTCTAGTAATCTCCACATCAAGAAATTCAATCACTCTATCAGAGTATTTGTAAGTAAAGTTCAGAAACAGAGTGATGTTATTAATGTATACCAGAAACTCATTAAGACGTTACTCGGTATCGTGCCATAACAAAAAAATATCATTCACGAATCATTTATACCATGTGATAGATTCAGCAAATGCATTATTGGCCAAAACATAGGTAGTTTCCCATTGCACAAGGTATAGGTTGGCATAGCTATTGGCACAGGCAGTATCCATAGCTACACCAACCTTCTGTATAAAGTGTTCATCACCAAACATGAAAACATTGTTCTCTAAAATAATTTCTAATATTGCACAGATTAATCTAACCTTACTTGCTTGAACATTCCTTGATTATAGTAGCTCTCTAATATTCTCTATGCCCCAAGCATTGGGAATCATTGTAAATAAGGACTCTATGTCTAAAGTTACCAACCAACAGGGATTCTCTAATACTTCCAAGTATGTCCCTAAATCATTAAGGAAATCCTTAGTATCCTTCAGGACAATGGTACATTCACACAGCACAGGATGTAAATTCCTTTCAACGTAAATCAAAAGAGGCTCAGTGGCCCACCCCTTGCTAGACACAATAGGAATCATAGGGGGACTAACAAGGTTCTTATGAACCTTAGGTAGGTCAAACATTATAGGAACTATTGGAAATTCTACATTGAAATGTTCAAAGAGTGGCTCTTGAATCATTCCTGTCACAAATAAATCAAACAGTAAAAACTGTATCTTGTCAATGACTGACAAGAGCAGTATTAGATATCTGGCAATACGTATTCGTATCATTAAGAAGGTCCTTCATGTTGCATACATACATCTCCTTATCTAATTTGACAATACCTCCCCCTTTATCAGCTGGGTGTACCTCAATACATGTCAGACATTTCAGTTCAATCAATGCTTGTTGTTCAGATGTTGACAAATTACAAAATGCATTATTGTCACTGCTGGTAAACCTGTCCCTAAGTTGCTTCTCCCATACTTCTATAAACAAATCAATTACAGAGTTACTGGGAGGAACAAACACGCTCGTTTTTTTAAAAATACATTGCTCATTAGTAGTCCCTTGAAACAAAGTCTTCAAGGTAAGAGTTCTTCCAAAAAGTTTAAGTTCTTTAATAGCATTCACTAAGTCAACCTTTTGTGCTGGTACAAAACTTAGGCCCCTATTTAACAGAGTTAACAAAATCAGTCAGAACATGGGAAGAAATATTAAACACTAGACCTGTTTGGCCTTTTTCCAGGTCCTGCCCTCCTCGTCGACGCTGTGTGGACATCTTGTTTTCCCATTCACAACTCATCTCTTGGATCTCCCTCGTATTGGGAGTGGACTGTGTAGTAAAAAAGCTCCTTGTACTTTACAAGTAGCATCTACTTCAGCTTGACCAACATTTTCACTGCTAATAGAATGCGTATCATGTATAGCAGCCGTATGTTTAGGTTTAACAGCCGGAAAACACAGTTTAGTAGAAGAGGAAGCTTCACTTACCTCTCCATTCCTACTAATACTCATAGGGGTAGCTTGCGGTCCTCTGTTGATGTTATTAGAGTCCAATTTATTAGTATAGATGGTAGTTTTAGCCACTTCGCTTATTGTTGACTGAGGCAGATCCTTAGACTCAGCTACCACACTGTTGTCGTAACCACGCCTACTTCCTGTATCACATTTAGCTGCATCAGTATTATTACCGGCTCGGCACACAGTGTGAGTACTGTTGTTGTATGCATTGTATAGCACCAGTATAGCGCCAGTGTTACAGGGTTTGTGTGTACATACTAGTTTAACACGGACTGCAGTCTGCATAAGCTCTCAACTGTGAGCCTATCCACTTGATAGCCAGAGGTGTGCATGTTATGTTTTGCCTGTCCATCACACAGGTCTTGTGTCAGATATATCACTGGCTGTGTGTGTTGAGTATCAGTACATGGCTACATCCATTTGTGTTTATGATTTCATATTTCTGACTAAGGGTATGTTGCAGACTATCCTGTAACACCAGCAACTTACTTAGTGTATGAAAACACTATTTCACATATAGGCCTGTGTTCCGGCCTCTGTCCTCCACCTACATACCAGGCTTTGTCCATATGACATGCTGTCAGAGATTGTTATGTAGTGGCCTGTGAGCATATCATGCTGCCATTCCTGCCATCTTTCCACTACTGTTGTGGCCCCCACACATATTGTGGGGCTGGATCCATATATGTGTGGGCTTCATCTGCACGATACATGTGTGCCCTTATGCAGTCCAGAGGCCAGTGTATGTAACAGTGATATATGACCCTGTATATGTCTATGGGGGAGGGAGATGCACCCTAACTAACCTAGGGTGTTACAACACGTGAGGGTATCAGGGGCAAGCTGCCTTAAGGTATCTAGATGTACATTACCATACAATTTACCTTGGGTAAATGCAGGTCTACTGCTTCCTGCCATACAGACTGTTCTGTTTGTCAGTGTGATTGTGATGGTTTCAGTTATGCCTTGTTATGTAACAGATACATGCCATTGTATCAGCTGAGGTCTTTACCCCCTTGGGGTTGTGTACAGAGTGTACTTACAGGCTGCTGGACTATACATCTGCATTACTTACTGTTGATTGATTGTTATCCTGTGGCCCAGTCTGTCTTTACTGTTGTACTACTTGAAGGCCTTGGCCTGGATAGGAACATATGTAATCCTTTCCAGAATACTGTATTAATTTATCTGTTTGACAGTTACATTAGTCTGTTTATATGTATTTCAGAGTCTAAACAGCTATATGACATGGCATATACAACTGTAATAGTACACAAATAAAGCTTTCTCATGTATGCAAACCTGTGTGTGGTGTTATATACTTTGACCTCTCTGTGGGTATATGTTGCAGGCAATTGTAATTTGTATGAGTGACTCATAGAGTGTCCAGTTGGTAAGGTGGCAACTTTAGGCATACTGGCTGTTCCGTATGGTGTGCACCCTCTACATATGCATCTTCCTATACATATCTCTGTGTGTATGTGTAGTTTTATATAATATATATATATATATATATATATATATATATATATATATATATATATATGTATCTGCATATATGTGTCTGTGTATATGTATCTTAGGAACCTCCACATTGTACATTCCCTATGGTAGCCAGACTGTACTGCATAATATGTTATTGATACCAGCTTTACATCATACAGGTGGGATGGAGTACTGTTAACATCTTGTGCCCATGTTGTGTCAGGTCCTGGTTATGAGATTTGCAACAGTTGGTACTGTATTGCAGGGCAGACCTGTTTGGCTGTGGGGGTATCAATACGTACAAGATGTATGTTGCTTGGGCCCTCTAACCCCCATTAACAGTGCATGTGGTCATATATGTATTTGTTATGTTCTCTGTTTATATATATATATATATATATATATATATATATATATATATATATATATATATATAGACTATATATATGTAGACATATATATATAGCTGTATATATATATATATATATATATATATATATATATATATATATATATATATATATATATATATATATATATATATATATATGTATATATCTATTTATATATAAATATATGTACACACACATACATCTACATGTACAAATAAATTTCCTGTACTGTTGAATGACTGTGCTGGATGATATGTTTGTGAAAACATCAGGGTTATGTATATCTGACATGTCTTAGTGGTAAATCACTTTGGCTATGGTGTGCAGGGTCCTGGGTTCGAGCCATGCAGAGCCTGTTTATTTTGTTGCTGGGCAGAACAAGGGCCATTGGATACAGAGTGATTAAGGCACTTTTAAGCAGTTGTAAGCGGGTTTGCACGGAGGTAAGCACTGCTAACTTCTGGTTACAGTTTCTTATACTGATTTAGCTTCTCAATTGCTTAATCTGTGTAGGCATTGCTTACCCCCATGCAAACAGGCTTAAACCCGCTTACTGCTGCTTAAAAGTGCTTACTCCCGCTTACCCCCACGCTAATTTCTTTAAAAGAAAAAAAAAGTGTTGATAGGAAGGTGGTGAAAAATGCGCACAAAGAGGGAAAGACAGTAGGGAAAATAGCTAGAGATGTGCAAGATGGGTGTGGGGAAGGTCCATAGCTGCCCATTTCTTCTACAGCAACAGCTGTGCAGATACACTGAATATGGGGATAGATTTGGACACTCAAACCCCCAAGAGAGGGATGAGGACAACAATAATATGTTGTGAAGCCATTTAGACCAGATTGCATGTGTCCAGTGGACACGTGTAAAAAATGGACAGCTATATATGGGGCGAGATTTTTTTTTAGGTAGATATTGCCCCTTTTTTTTTCAGGTGAGAGTGGGATGTTGGGAAGGGATAGTAGGTATATTTGGGGAGGTAGGTTGGGTATGCGTACAGGGGTGGTATATGACACATGTGGGGGGTATACACCTTGATGGGGAGGGATGTTGGGAAATCGGAAGCCTATGAGCCTCCTAGTGATAACAGTGGGACTGAGGTCCTAACCCGTGGACAGTCACCACTGCACCTTCACAGCCCCGAAGGTGGCTGTGCTGGGGGCTGAGTCAGAGAGCCAGGCCAACTCTCTAGTTATGACACGCAGCCTTCGAGCTGGCATAGCAGATCTCAAAACTGCTGGTTGAGCTCACTATGCACCACGACCCAGACCTGGTGATGGGTGACAGGTTCCTGTCCATGCCCTCTCCCAGGGGGACCGAGCCTCATCCCCTGAGGTGGTTCTACCCAAAGTTGGTGCAGGACCAATGGATGAGTAGGTCCCGGGTTGGGACCCAGATGTGCTGGTGCCTGGTGCCACCGCCAGCTGAGGTGGGACAGATGGGTCCGCTGGGACCCGCATTCCCATACGTGCTATGGTGTTTATGTTTTATCAACATATGTGAGTTAGTAATAGTCAACACATTCCAGGATTAGGTATAACAGTATGCATACATATTTCCATTAACCCAAACATCAGATACGGAACAGTTGCATAGCAAACAGAACACATGCATATATGGGAACACAGTGGTAATTCCAACTGCATGCAGGTACATTGATGGCACCATGGCACCAATGTGGGAGTTTTTCAACATAGCACATGCATAGAAACAGGTTTGAATAATTATTGAACAATAGGATATATGTCCCAACATTACAGTTAAGTCAGCACACACCAGTTGAGTTGGGTATTTAGTTTATTGTTGCAGATATGGTGGGGGGAGAAAAATATGTCAGTTAACAACTAGTATATTCCTGTAGTTCACATTACTTTCCTAGTCAGTGCTGTTATCTGTACCTTACAAGTATTAGTACACTACCCTATTGCCTTACTTTGGACAGTGGTATGGCCGTTGACAACTATATACATTAATTGGTTTTACCTGCAGTATATACCTCTTACCTGGTATACCTGTGGAGGAATTGTTTGTTAACACTAACTGTTTCTACACATACTCCCAGATTCCAGGTTGATGTTATGCACATACCTGTCCATCTCTTTTTGCACAGACTCTGGGCATGTCTTGACCACATGCAGGTGAACCAGGACATATTTAGACTATTGCCCCCTTAAACCTTTAGTGACTTATAGCACTCTTATACAGGATTTCCTAGGCTGTTATATTATGTAGCACAGTGTGGGTGACAGTGATGAGTGATACCTTATTATTCGGAGCAACTGCAACACTCACAATGCCATACAATACCAGAGTAAACAGTACCAGTACAGGGTATCAATGTTTTATTTCTAGGCACAGTGTTTGTATCTGACGGACCTGTGGGAGCAATGTTTGTTAGCACTACCTGAATGTTGCCACACAGATTACCAGATTCCACATTAGTGTTATGCACATACATCTCACTCTGTTACTGTACACACTGTGGTCACAACTTGACAACATGGGGGTGTAGATGGGACATACTTGGCTTATTACTCTCATAACAATTTGAGGAGTTGCTAGAGTGACAGGTTTCTTCTTATAGATGTGTGACAATCAGTTGTATTTCTTGTTTGCTGCCTAAACGTCTGGGATAATCCCACTGATTTCCCAGGGGGACATGGTGGCAGGCAGCATATATGGGACAATTTACTGGACATTCTGGACATATCTGTACAGTTGTGGGGTATGATTCTGTATACAGCCTACTACCACTCCCAGGATTCGAACCATGGCTCTGTGTGTGCTAAAAATACAACAGCTCACATCTCAGTTGCGTGTGCTATGTGGATGTTGTTGTCTGTCTTTTCACTGTTTTCTGTATCTGTCTCTCTCAGTTGTACTATATGACCTCTTGGGATTACACCAGTCATATACAGACATTCCTACACATTTTATTTATGTTGCACAGTGTGGGTAACAGTGCTTAATACAACAGTACTATTAAGTGATTGCAAATCTACATTACTGTATGATATCAGAGTAAGCACATGCAGTCCAGCAGTTAGACCTTTATTGTCCAGCTATTATCCTTTTATTTACATAAACCTATATGAGACTCTTCCTGCCATATTCTCTGGTGTATGCAGTACTTGCCTTAAACAATACAGGTTTTATACAGGCAATTAACTTACTATTACTTTTAGATTTATTTCCTAAGACAGTACATGCAAGAGTATTACTAACCTGCCTTGCGTCACAACTGCTCCAAGCGACATCCATGGGCCTCCTGGTTCGCAGCCCACTCACTTGCCACTGTGAATGACATAAGAGGAATATTTAGCCATACCTATCCATAATATACATGAGCTGGCAATTATTAATCAGGTAGTGGAGTGATACTTACACACGGCTGGGACCATCCCTGTCCTCCTAGCCTATTGGATCCACTGATCCAAGAGATCCCCCTTTTGCTGCTTCAGGTTGTCATAGTGATGCCTGACCTGCTCACCAGTTTGGGGTATGCCAGTGGCACTAGTGAGGTCATGGGCTAGATGGTCCTAGGCTTCTGCTTTATATTGGGAACCTTGGTACTGGCCCTGCAGCAGTCTCGGCCATGGTCTTTCACAAGGAGTCCTGCCATGACTCTGGACTCCTGGATACTCCAGCACTGCACCCGGAAGTGCACTCTCTCTCCCATTCCAGACATAGTGCCTACAAGGGGAAGCTGCAACCAGTTATGAGATGCATTCCCGCCTATTGGTTTTAAATAGGGCCAATTTCCTGCACTTTGCAGTGATTGGACAGTTTTGAAAAGGCTAAGCTATGGGCAAACCTGCTTACCTAAGGTTGGCATTGCTTAAAGGGGTATACCAATGGGCAAATTGAGTTAGCTGGCCTACACAATGCTTACGCCTAGTAAGCTGGGCTGTGCAATGTTTAGCATTGCTTAATTTTTAATTTGCATACTATTTGCTTTTTGGCATTGACTTATGTTTCATTACATGTTATATATGTGTTTGGTATCCTTGATTCATGTGTATGTACACTGTATGGGGTCCTTGTTTTTATTAGCGGATATCAACACTTTATTACAATTACATCTCACATCTGGCCTCAGTGCAGTACTCCAGTTCTCATATTTATGTTATGTAGTAGGTTATACAACATAAGACTGTATATAGATTCCTTTCACATGTTCAGTTTGAATTTCCTATAGTTATAGTGAGGATCTGTTTGGTGATACCTCAGTCTTATGTACTGCTGTGATGGCTTAGTGGTTAACTACTGTAGCTATAGTGTACAGTGTCCTGGGTTCAAGACCTGCAAAGGCTGTTTATTTTGTTTCTGGTCAGAACAGCGGCTGTTGCATACAGAGTGATTAAGGCACTTTTAAGCAATTGTAAGTGAGTTTGCTCAAGGGTAAGCAATGCTAACCTTCAGTTAAGTATGCTTACAAAGAGTTAGCTTCAATATTGCTTAATCTGTGTGCGCATTGCTTACCCCCATGCAAATGGGCTTAAACTCACTTACTAGTGCTTAAATATGCTTACGGCACAAGCAAAGATAACAAGTTATGCTGAAGACCTGTTGTACCAAACCAGATAAATACGAACAATGAAGTACAGGTCACTGCTGAAATCTTCTTTGTTGAATCTCCTTTATTAAAGAATAATCCTTCATCAGACATAATTCAAAGTAACAAAAGCAGCCATATTTAAAACACAGATCATCCAATCACTTACTCCTAAAAGCCCGCCTTTTTTGTAAAGCAGGTTTAATTGCAGCAGTTTTAGTGGTAAAACATCATTAAGACCAGGTGGTCTATGTGCTCTTAAATCTACTATCCACTTAGATTCAGCTAATGCTGTTCTATGCTGAATGCCCCCCCCCCCCTCTCATTGGTAGCAATATTTACAATGCATCTGAACTTAAAAGTGTGTGTGGGATTAGTCTCTATATGTCTGAATAAAGCATTGCTCACTTGACATGTTCTAATATTACTAATATGCTGTAAAATCCGAACCTTCAGCATGTTATTTGTCATACCTACATAAAAGCTTGTTTTCACAATTGGCCACACACATTTCACAATTGGCCATATATACTAAGTGTTTTGTCCTGCAAGTAGCCCTCCCTTTAAATATAAAAGTTTGTGTCTTATCGGGGTGTTTATATTCAGTGTCACTATTAATATATTGAGTCGATACGAGGAGTTCTACTGATAGTCCATCTCGTACTATCAGTAATTTTGGGGAAGATACGATTAACATGCTTACAGGCAATGGGATAGTAACCACTACCCCCAGCAATAATGACATCCTGGCTTCGCATTCCAATAGTGTTCCTCTAAACAGCGAAACACGCATTCCACAGCCGGAAGAACAAACACAGATTCCAGGGGGCCCTTCTAGCTCCACAGTGGTGACAGCAAATGAGAGTATTCACCACAATGAAACAGGGGCGACCCGAAAACATATGCAGGGGCTCTGCATTTTTGGAAATCTACGGGCACGGAAAGCGGAGGAAAGGAGCAGGCAAGAGGTCCCTAAGCGAGGACAGAAATGCAGACAAGCGTCGGAGGACTCTACAGTGACTAACAGTATGTCTGATGGCATTGTATATAATTTATCTCAATTTGTGTTGAGTACCGATGAGCTAGAGATTTTAAACAAGGGTTTGACCTTTGTCCCTAGCAACAAGTGTGTATACAGCGATATTATATTTGATTTGATGTTGTTCTGTAGGAGCGTGATGTTAAAATTGATTTTTAATAACCAAACTCATGGAGCCATAGGTCCTAGGACCCCTAGTACATTTGCTCCCAATTTTACCACACTTAACTTGTTCATGAACGCCAGAGAATGACCTTTTCAAATATTTTGAGGAGAGAAGTGCTAATAGATATTATAATCTTACACCGACACAAAGGACTGCTTTGCATGGCCTTATGGACAAGAAAGAAATCACCATTAAGATGGCTGACAAGGGGGGAGCCATCGTTGTATTAGATACATGTTGGTATGAAAGGAAATTGATAGAAACACTGACTTTAGATGGAGCATATGTACCCATCAACCCTTTACAAGTTAGAATGATTATAGATAATGTACATAGTCAGTTAAACAATTTATTAGAGAGGGGTTTGTTAGAACACGAAGTCTATGAGTTCCTTAAGGTAGATAAACCAGTTACGCCTGTATTCAAGGCCATGCCCAAAATACACAAATCATTGACAGACCCACCACTCAGACCCATTGTCTCGGGAGAGGGTGGGTCACTGACTATATGGTTGGAGTTTACACTTAAACCATATTTAAAACAGATAGATAACATTCTAAGAGACACAGGGCATTTCTTGGGGCTATTAGCTGCGGCTACCAAGCCCAAACATGGTGGATTATTGATGGCTACACTAGATGTCAACAGTTTGTTTACTGTCATTGAACAACAATATGGGATAACAGCAGTGGGTGAAGTAATAAGTAGATTGGGAGCAACTGAGCATAGCGACTGGTAGTGGAGAATTTACTAGCCTTGGTATTGAACAACAATGTCTTTATAGGACCAGGGTCCATATACAACAAGCACAGGGGTAGCTATGGGCACCCCTGTGCTAAGGTTATGTCCAAATGGAAACCAAGGAAATTCTTAATAATCAGGAATGGAATAAGTACATAGTTTTGTATGTCAGATTTGTGGATGACGTTTTTATTTTGTGGGATGGGGATACTTCCACCTTTGAGAGCTTTTTAGCCTTTCTCCACACCACCACCACTTTTTGACTTTTAGTGCCAAAACTTCTTTTACTCAGATAGAGTTCCTGGATGTTTGTGTGGAACAGAGTAACCTTGGTTTCACCGTATAGGAAACAATGTTGGCAAAATGCATTGCTATCCTATGACAGCATGCACCGAGGCATATCTTTCCCAATATTGTTAAGAGTCAAGTGGGTAGGATATCTAGGGTATGTTCTGAAGATACTTTTTGTGACGAGGAACTTTCTAGGCTGAGTGGACATTTTTGATGGGGGCTAGGAGGAGGAACATGGTTAGTAAGGTTAGTAACAATATACTACATAGGAGAAGGCGAAGAATAGGCCCATGATGCAAGGCCCTGTTAGTGGCAGACAAATAGATACAGGATTATGTAGTAGCAGGAAGGAACAACCTAGAATACTTTTTACGTATGGTAGTAATATTAAAGACATATGTAATATAGTTCAGAATAATTGGAATATACTAAGAAGTGATATTAGTCTTGGACGAGTGGCAGAGCCCAAGACGTGAGTGGCAGAACGCCCATGTTTAATTATAGGAGAAACAACAATCTTAAGGACCTGCTATGTAAGGAGACATATTTGAATAGGAGACCTACAATAGATATTAGAGCAGGCACATATCCCTGTGGCAAACTGCAAGGCCTGTCAATATATTAATAGTGACACTGAATATAAACACCCCGATAAGACACAAACTTTTATATTTAAAGGGAGGGCTACTTGCAGGACAAAACACTTAGTATATATGGCCAATTGTGAACAATGTGAAAGTTTTATGTAGGTATGACAAATAACATGCTGAAGGTTCGGATTTTACAGCATATTAGTAATATTAGAACATGTCAAGTGAGCAATGCTTTATTCAGACATATAGAGACTAATCTCACACACACTTTTAAGTTCAGATGCATTGTAAATATTGCTACCAATGAGAGGGGGGGGGACATTCAGCATAGAACAGCATTAGCTGAATCTAAGTGGATAGTAGATTTAAGAGCACATAGACCACCTGGTCTTAATGATGTTTAAACCTGCTTTACAAAAAAACAAAAAGGCTGGCTTTTAGGAGTAAGTGATTGGATGATCTGTGTTTTAAATATGGCTGCTTTTGTTACTTTGAATTATGTCTGATGAAGGATTATTCCGACTTTTATAAAGGAGATTCAACAAAGAAGATTTCAGCAGTGACCTGTACTTCATTTTTTAAATATGCTTACACTTGCTTACTAGTGCTTACTCCCGCTTACCACTGCACTAATTTAGACAGTAATGTCTAATGGTTCTTGGGAGGGTGGTGGATTTGGAAACTGTATGGCATTATCATTCATTACACATTTTGCCTCCCATTTGTATCCCTGATTCCTGTGTACATATACTGTATGGGGCATGTGTGCTTATCTGTGGACTTTGCAACATTATGACACTGACACCTCACATCTGCATTTAATGCAGTACTCCATTTCACAAATATATGTAATTTGGTAGGTTATGCAACTAAAAATATTGGTCATAAAGTGATTTGACATGGAAAATGGAATGTACTGAATGGGGCTCGAACCGGGAATGACTGCTCATAAGGAGAATGCTCTGCCCTCTAAACTATTGCTGCATTGCTTCATTTGCATATATCTTTCTTTTTAACCTTTTGTGCCATTTAAGCTGCATTAACCATAGCTAAGCGATGGGCAAACCCGTGCACCTACAGTTAAATTTAATTTGTTTCATAAAAAAAAAATCTTTATATTTGTTGTTTTAACTATTGCTCTTGTACACGTGGGGGAATGTTGCTGGGGGTATGCGTACACCTATGAGTGGTCTCGCTCATTATTTTATGACTAGTCTGCTGTTCTTCATTGCAGGGGCATGTATATTCTGAGAGCTCTGCTTTCAGACACACCCCCCTGCACTCATATATGTTCCGTGTAAGATTAGGAGCTTAGGCAGCGCGCCTTCATTAATATGCATGACGTGCTGCTGTCCTAAATGGCTACTTCCGTGCAGGACTAAGCTAGCCCTGCATGGAAGGATAGTGAATCCAGGGGATTAGGAAATGTGAGATTGAGTGGGAGTGTTTGTGGGTTAGGTTAGAGTAATGGCTAGGGAAGGGGGATAGATTTAGTGCATGTGTTTTGATGCATGCAATTCCTGTCTGAGTTCTTGTGTCATGGAAGTTTATTCAAACTTGTTTTTGTAAGGTAAGGTTGGGGCTGGGGAAGGTAGGTTAGAGTCAATGTGTACTAGTAATATGGTGCTGGGGGAATACCTTTGGCTCATCCTATTAATGAATGTCAGTTCTAACCCAAATCCTGTCCCTGTCCCTAACTCAGCCTTAGATCTTACCATAGTATATCCTTTTCTGCAACACTAGCACTATTCAGACAAAGAATGTCTGTGTTCAGCAATAGGGTTTTGGTTACTGGATCCTAAAATAAAAATGTTGCATTTTTATTATTTCTTATTAGGTATTTATTAGAGTTGATTAATTATGAACTCTTTGCCTGTTACTTGATTGCATATTAATTTGTTTTGAGTTTGTTAAGGTGGGTAACTGAAAAGACTTAAGGTAGAAGGTGCAAATAAATAAAACAAAATGAATAAGAGAGGCTCTCCAGTTAGGGACATGGAGTGAGACTGAAGGAAGAGACCACTGTAGGCTTGAGGCGATATGAAAGATTAAGGACAGCATGGTGTGTAGGGTATGTGGCGGGGTACTGGATTAGAGATCTTTGGGGTGGCAAATGGTATGGGGTCTTCAGTAGAAATGAAGGCTTCACTGGAGAATATGATAGTGTGAGATAGTGTGAGTTGTTAGAATTAATACAAGCTATGTACACGGACACATTAACACAAGTGTGGACAATATTCAGAATCACATAGGGGTGCCTAGTGGGAGATGGGAGTGCATCAGGGTTCATCTCTGAGCCCATTCCTGTTCATACTGGTAATGGGCTACATAGCAAACGGACCAGAGGGAACAGATTAATAAAATGACAAACTGTTGTATGCAGATGATGTTGCACTATAAGCAGATACTGAACAGGAACTTCAGCCAGTGATAGGGGAGTGAAATACAAACTGAAGGCAAATGGGGTAAAATTAGTACAGACAAAACAGTTATCATTGCAGAAAATTTAGGATTTAGAAGAAGGTGAAAATTAAGACAGAAGGGAGAATAGTGGAAGGTTAACATCCTTGAGTATCTCTGAGTTGTGGTTGAGGAGAAGTGAAGTTTGGATGATGAATTCAAACCTAGTATCAGAGAGGCTGCACCTAAATGTCAGGGTAATGTATGACAAATGGATGCCAAAAAGAAGCTGCAGAGTAAAGTATGCAAATCAGTGCATTTTTGTGTTCACTCTTTGTTGCATACAGACATTTAGAAATAAATGTGGTATTGTATTTTCAGTGAAAACTGACTGTTGTAACCCTCAGTGTGGGGTATGGAAGCAGTTTTTTATAGTTTAAAATAAAAATATGTTTTTCTTTTTTTCTTTTTAGTCAAATCTGAGCACTGTAGTGCTTTGTTTGTGGAATAAGCTGCAGCAACTGCTTGTTACATCTTGCAATTAAAAAAAAGAGCTTTTTTAAGTTTTTTTGAGGGGACACAAGATAGGGAAACAACACCAGGTACAAAAATAGCTAATGGAACTTCTGCAGAAACCTGTGTAATGAAGGCAGAGCAGCTGAGTTAGAGTAAGATGAATGAGATAAAGTGTCTGAAACAGAGGCATAGCTGGCTCAACCAGTGTACTACGACAATTCCTGTACTAGTGCCCCACACCCTTGCAACCAGAAGAGCCAAAAAAAAAAGAAAAACAAAACAAACAAATGAACAAAAACAGAAAGCAGCTCTGATAGACTGCTCATGGCAGTTTGAAGCAAGCACATGCCCACTCCCAGACACAGCTCTTCATTGGAAAATAGAAATGCCAGTACAGAAAGAAGAATGCAGGATGGACACTTCAGGATTGTGCACTCTAACACATTGTCCCTCAGTCACATGTCCCCTTTGCCCCAGCTTTGCTACTCTACTGGCCTGAAATGGATAGTAGGATAAATATTGTGGCACACAAAGAAATAATAACATCTGAGCAGTAACCAGTGTAGCCACAGTTGGTGAGAAGGTGAAGAAGAACAGATTACAAAAGAATAGAAGAAGGGCAAAAAAAAATGAAGATAAGCTTTCTAATGATTGATCTGTTTGAAAAAAAGGGACATTTAGTATACTTATGTCCCATATAAGCCATCTAATGCAAGTGTGAGCAATAACAAATTAGGTGGGGATAAAGTAAAAAAAGAACATACAGGGAGGCGGAGGATGCTTGTGATGATGGATCTCATTTTCTCAGAGGCAGACTAGAACATTTATTCATCCTAGTTGAACACAGAGAACCATCTGACTGAAGTATTTCACCTTGAATGATTTGAGAAAAAAGTATTAGATGAATCCAGTGAGGGTATGGGATTGTATGAGAGCTGATTATAACAGAACAGAGGCTATATTAACAAGGAGCTGGGACAGTGACAAGACAGCAAAAGAGTAGAAGAACATTGAGAAGCTGTAAAAAACAGGTAATCAAAGGAGATTAATAAAATGATTAAAAGGGTTGCCAAGACAAAAAAGTAAAATAAATCCAGATTGGATCAATAAAATTTATAGGTTCATAGGTGTGCAGTAGGGTAATAGCCACTGAGGCCTTTTTAATTGTTGCCATGCACCCCAAGTCTCTGACAATTTCTGGTACCCTTGGTAGTGTAAGCAGGGACTTGATAGATAAAACATTTCCAATCAGTGGCCTGGAAGATGAACCATTTGTAGGATGCCTGTGTTCACTAGAAATATAAGTGCTAAACCATGAATGACTTTCCTATTTCCTATCCAATTGTCCAATTTACACTTGAATTGGGTTAAGGCGGAACACTGCTTCACATGGATGGAGAGCTGTACCAGATAAGCGGTAGTCTCTGGGATATGTACCTGTCTGTGCAGCAGGTCCTATTTATATCACAGGCATGATTTACGTCTTTAAAGTAGTTCCAGTGTTGGCTGGAGTTCCAGGTTTTATTTTTACTTCAAAGGAGACTGTTTTGTGGTCTGACTATACCAGACAGGACATTACACTAGAGGTTTTACAGCCCTCTCCCATATTAGTGAGAACCAGATCCAGTATGCTTGCACCACTGGTTAGTGTATTGACAGTCTGGTCCAAGGAGTTTTTGTTTACAAAATCCAGGAATCTCTGTGCCTGCACATTTGGTGTTGTATATGATTCCCAGTTAATAATTAAATAATTAAATAATTAAAGTCACCCATGAATATGATATTGGATTGGATGGTGAGTGTCTCCAGTAAGCTTAAATACATGATATTGGATTCTTGGGTCATAGAGGTGGACCTTTAGCTTGCAAGGAAGTGGTATGCAATTTTGCCTGTGATAATTTGAACATGGAGAAGCTCAACTGTATCATCCTGTTTGACCAGCATTGAGGTATGTTTATTTTGGATATAAATCAAAACACCTCCATCTTTAGTCCCTGCCTGAGTAGTAGCTGGACTAAATGTGTGAAAAGTATTATAGCCTTGTACTGCTGGGGTGCTCTCTGTGGCTTTAAACCTTTAAACCATGTCTGAGTGGCCACACAGACATCAAAATTCTCTAGGGTGAGGAAAGCTTGTAAGGGAGTGGACTTTCTTGTTTAGACTCCTAGCATTGAGGAGTAACACCTTTAAATTTTCTTAGTTTTAATTGGCTATGTCAGAAGGATTGTCAGGTTGGCATTGCCTAAAAAGGTATAATGAGGAAGACAATGTTTTATCCAATATTTGAAAGCCTAGAGGAGAGGGGTACAGACCATCCCTGACAAAGTGGCATGGTCTTTTGACCATCTCCATCCATGCTGACAAATATTGCAACCCCTTAGAATGACAGCAGAAACTAAACCAAATATTAAAGTCTTTCATCTTTTGTTCATATGGGGCACCATCCATGGAGAAGGTACAATGCTGATCAATACTAGGCTCATACCAGCCTGGGTGACATATTCAGGGAGCTCCATGAAGTCTGTCTTCATATAGTCTAGGGTGGTACATCTCAGGTCATTTACACCCACATCCAATGACCTGAGTGAGTGCATAATGTTGCAGATCCTTGACCCTGGTAAGCAACTGACCACGTCTTTCTCTTTACTTAACCTGGTGAGAGGGACATCAGTGTGTCCCTCAATGGAGTCTCCAATGATCAAAATATTGACTCATGTGGAGACTTGCATTATGGTCTTAGAAGAAGAGGTTCTATGAGAAGTGGCTGTATGTGTTGATGTTGGTGTAGTTTTGAGAGTGCATTTGGGGCTGCTGAGGGGATTTGTTATGTGTGATTCATCTAGGATGTCTTTGGGGTTCGGGAAGGGTACATTTATGTGCCCTAGCATATGTGGCTCTATGTGTATGTGTGTGATTGGTGCAGCTTGTGTACTACTGATAACCTGATTGACAGTAGGAGTGCTTTTATGTGAGAGCTTTGCCTCCAGTGACATTGTGTAAATGCATCTCTCACACATAGCTTTTCAGGTTGTTTAAGAATTACCTGGTTATGAGTGAACATAAGGCAGTTTCTACATTGCCACAAGATGCCCATGTCTACCAAGTTGACAGTAGAGATAGTGGGAAAGTTCATAGGCATGGCAACAGGTCCATTTTTATTGATTAGATAGTTGTTTTGAGAATATAGAGTAAATCCAATAGTATCTGGTTTGCAACTCTAGGGGGTCAGTGCTTGTCAATGTGCAAACTACTTGCCCTGTGTGCAACTAGGTATTGGCGAAATGTCAAGGGTGCTGTTACAAGAAGAATGTCAACTCATGGTGCCTGCATCTGTGCATGGCACTGCCAAGCACTTGAGAGAAACTACTGTAAAAGACCCTGATGATTTATGGCTGAAGTATTCAGGAAGATAATCTGAAGTTAGGTTAGACTGCAGCTAATCAAGCAGTACTTACTGAAAAGAAAGAATTAGTTTTGTCAAGCCTCGTGAATAGCAGGGATTTACCAAACTGGCTGCTACCTGGAAACTACTAGTGCTGGTCTCACCACAGCTACACACTGCTGGAATTCAATACTTCTTTCCTTCTTCTCTCACCAGAAGCAAAACAGTAATACTAATCCCTAGATGGGAATCGGGTCACAGGCACTTTAGTGATCAGCAGTCTTGTCACAGGTGATGCAGGGGTCTGTAGGCTTGTCGTAGCCTTTTCCTGGTAGATGCCTTGAATAGCAACCATCTCAGTACCCAAATCATAGACAATCAGGAATCAATGACACTCTACTCCTTCTCTCACCAGAAGAAAAAACAGTAGCACAGGTTCCAAGCTAGCTCCAGTGATTAGCAGTCTCCAGAAAGTCATATCCTTCCACTTCTTCACCAAGAGCAAAAACAGAAGCACTAATTCCAAGATAACTACTGAGAGGAAGAAGGTAGGCTCTCCAATGATTTTAAAGCTAAGATGAAAAAAAATGGGTTAATATCCTAAATGTTTCAGTGTGCACTTAATTAGGTAGATATGAAAGAGAGGGTTACTTGAACTTCAGGTATTTAAGAGGAGAGCCACCAATTTTGAAAGAAAAAAGATGGATTGAATGGGGGGTGGGCACTTGGTATTCTGGCTCTATAGGATACAGTGGGAGGGCAAATAAATTTAAATAGCTTAATGGGGAATGACTTCACAAAATGATATTTTGTGCTTACTGATAATAGCCAATGAAAGAGGAGAGGGAATGAATTATGTAGTCAGATTAAAATAAGGGGCAGTTAAGTACAGAGATAGTGAGTTTAAGTAAACAACAACTCCAGGCTGAGTGCATGGTTAAAATCTATTTTCTGTATGACTCACAAGAGACATGCCTATGGTTTCTTTCCTAGTTTAAATATGCAATAAAAAAGAGAATGCAGTTGGAAGTGGTGTGGATGGCAAGCTGCTAGCAGCATAAAAGTTTAGCTCTGCCTCTTTTCAGCTTTCCTGACAGGATTGTTTAATCTTTTTGTCAAAGTTATAAATATAAATACTACTTTTTACTTCTAAAATAGATTAATGCCAAAGTTAAGAAAAAACAGCAATTTGTGGAGTATTTTTGTTTTATTCCTTTCAGATGTTTATCTGTCATTTCCAGTCATGAGTCACTATAAAGCTTCTCCTCATGAAAGTGCAATGAAGAAGGAGTTACAGTCAATTATTGCTAGCATACAAAACCTTTTAGTCAAAATTGATAAACTGGAAAGTAAAATGGACAATATTAAACTAGACAGTAAGAAACAACTGGACTTATTAAATGACATCAGTAAAAAACATTCTGACCAAATCTCATCCATCAATGAATGATATTGATGGAAGACAGGCTGAAAATGAAAATCAAATTAAATTTCTCCTAAAACAAGATGCTTTACTACTGGAAAAAGTGGAAGATCTGGAAAGCAGCTCTAGAAGAAATAATATAAGAATATATGGAATGCTAGAGAAGGAGGAAGATAATAATATGTCCTCCAGAAAACGCCCAAAAGTAACAAATAAAACACTAAACAAATGAAAGCTGCTGGAAGTACTAAGCACAGGATACCAGTAATAGCGTAAAAAAGAAATTTAATTTCCGCTTTCGTCACAACTTCATCAGAATACACAGAATGCTTGAAACTGAATCAGTATAAATAACCCAGTCAATTAAAAAGAACAATTAATCAATTAAATATACAAATAAATATAATACTAATAAGTATTTATACATTAAAACATAACTTTAAATCTATATCTGTATTTTTATTTATAACCAACTTACGATATTTAAAAAAACACTTTAAATTAATACTTTCATTCAAACCTGGTAAAACATCAGATTTTAATTTAACCTGCCATAAACATTCCCGTTGTTCAATATAGTTCTTAAAGTCCCCAGCCCTTCCATCTGATTTACATTTTTCCAAAACTGAAAATAAAAATTTATTATAAGTAATACATGAAATTGAATGTTTATATAAAGCATTGTTGAGATCTTTAACCCTAATAGCATATAGATGTTCCTTTATCCGGGTTGCTAAAGAGCGGGCATGAAGAACACAAGCTCACATAAACCACTCCACTGGTGTTACAATCAATGTAATCACTGACTTCTATGATCCTATTAGAGCTTATAATGTTAATATAAGGGCCCTCGGAAATATACCTACAAACTTGACAATGCTGAAATCGAAACATGCCTTTTTTATTAATAAAGGATGTAAAATGATTAGTGTTATGTTGTTCTAAGATATTTTACGAAATACAAAACTTGGATCAGTACCCACTGACTGCAAAATGTCACGGTTGCCTTGTATTACTTTCCAATTGTTCTGAATAATATTTTTAATATTATAACTATCACTACTTATATCAAAGGAACAAACAACATCACTATTACTATTATGGTTGTTATTCTTATTATAAATGCCCTGATTGTCATATAATATAGCAGGAAAACGAGTTAAACGTTTATGATATATTTCTTCCCCTGTATTGAATAAAAATGATTGATCATACCCCCTTTGTGTTAACAAAAAAACTATAAAATGAAATTCAGAAATTAGCATCTCATCCTTAGTGGTCATCCTGCAAGCTCGAATGAATTGCCCTCTGGGGATGTTTTTCTTCATATGTTTGGGATGTCCACTATTATAATGTAAATATCCGTTGGTGAAGGTCTGTTTCCTATGGATTTTACTATGAAAGGCTTTTTCTTCTGGATCCCACCATATATGTGTATCCAAAAAATTCACTGCCAACCCAGTGTCACCTAAAGTAAATTTGATATAACTAGAAAAAGAATTAACTTGATTAATAAAAGTATATATGGTATCTGTGTTGCCTTCAATAATAAAAATCAAATCATCTATAAATCTACCAAAGAAAAGAATGTTAAATTCATTTTTTAATAAAGGAAGATGTTCCAGTTCCCACCAGGCCATTACCAAGTTTGCAAAGCTGGAGACCCCATTGCTACACCATTTTTGTTTATAATAGGTGTTTCCAAACATAAAAAAATTATTTTCTAAAATGATATCCAAAAATCTGCATATAACAGAAATAATAGAATTATCAAATATATTCTTCTTAACTAAATAACTATGAACAGCTTCCACCCCTTCGTCATGGGGTATGCAGGTATACAGCGAGATAACATCCAACGTAAAATAACATGTTTGGTAGCATCGAACAGAATACTGTTTGAAAAATTTCTCATTCTATCTAAAAATGCCATGAATCCTTGATATATGACTCATTGTCATTAATTAAAGGCCCTAACATAGCATCAATGATTAGTGAAATGCCTTCTGTAACAGTATGTGGGAGGACACAATGGGACGTAATGGAGGATTGTATGGATCTTTATGAGTTTTGGGGACTCCAAATATAACACCAATCTTTGGTTTATCCACTATGCAGAAATTATATAAAGATAAATCAATTTCACTAGACATTAAAGCATCATAGAGGTACGAATGTACTATTCTAAAACACTTTAAGATTTCAAACAGGAGGGTACATTCATATTCATTAGAATTGTTAAGCATTTTTAACATGCTGGAATATTGTTCCTGCTCCATTATGACAATATTGGAGCCCTTATCGCTTTCATAAACCTGTATTTCCCATTTAGAGCTCTTAAATTACATAAAGCCCTCCTCTCTTGTTTTGATAAGTTATCACAGAAACTTTATTAAATTTAAACATATTGTCAATATCCTTGATACATAAATCTTCAAAGGTTTTAATAGTATGGTGAAGGTTGAGAGCAAAACAAGATGGTTTACTAATGCTTTTATTAACTTCGAATGTTATGCAGTAAAATGAAAGATTAAGTTTCCTGGTATATTTTTCAGGTCAATGATTGTTTTACTATAATCAGCTCTTTTGTTCGAATAAAATTAAAACCATAACTTAAAACTGTTAATTCAAACTTATTAAATGAATAATCAGATAAATTTATTATACCAAAACTATCAATATCAAAACTTAAAAAAAACGATGACCACGAGATCTTTAGCAACCGGATAAAGGAACATCTATATGCTATTAGGGTTAAAGATCTCAACAATGCTTTATATAAACATTCAATTTCATGTATTACTTATAATAAATTTTATTTTCAGTTTTGGAAAAATGTAAATCAGATGGAAGGGCTGGGGACTTTAAGAATTATATTGAACAACGGGAATGTTTATGGCAGGTTAAATTAAAATCTGATGTTTTACCAGGTTTGAATGAAAGTATTAATTTAAAGTGTTTTTTAAAATATTGTAAGTTGGTTATAAATAAAAATACAGATATAGATTTAAAGTTATGTTTTAATGTATAAATACTTATTAGTATTATATTTATTTGTATATTTAATTGATTAATTGTTCTTTTAATTGACTGGGTTATTTATACTGATTCAGTTTCAAGCATTCTGTGTATTCTGATGAAGTTGTGACGAAAGCGAAATTAAAAAGATAATAATATGGTTCAGTTTCTAAATACCTGGCTACCAAAAGCTTTAAACCTGCCTGAATCACTGTCTTTCAGCACTCATAGTCACAGATCCCTGTCAAATATCTTTTTGGCAAACAGCTTGTCTGCCCCAAGACCTATAATTGTGCAATTTTATCTACACAAGATAAGGATTTGATCCTGAGAACTGCTTGGTCAAGTACTCTAATAAAAATAAATGGAATAAATATCAGATTTGACAATGAGTAATGAGTTCTTTAGAAATGTCTATGAGAAAAGCCTGCACTCCTCTAATCAAGAACTTAAAGAAGTCAGACATCAAGGCTCAGGATTTGTTCCCTGCCAAAATAAAGTTATTTTTTCCTGAAGGTCAAAGGATTTTCAACACACTAGATAAAGCCTTGGACTTCAGAAAAATAAAATTTTAGACAAACCTGAGGAGATGGATTGGTCCCTGTCAAGTCTGAAAAGACAAGCTCCTAATAATGTTTGGTTAACAAAGGACAAGAATGGTAAAAAAAGTTAAAGAAAAGTAATACATTTTTCTTCTTCTTTCTTTACATTTATTACTCTGTGGCACCGAGTTCTTGAATATTTTGTCTTTAAAATCTCTAAAGAACTCTGCAATTCTAAGATAATTTTTCTTTTTCTTACTTTGTATATATTCACATACATAGTAATTCACTTTATGTTATAATGATATTTAGGTATAGCAAATTAATTCTTAGTAGCAGATATTCTTATAATATTTAATCAGTCTATTTTAACAATTTTATTTCTTGTTTGTAGTATAGTTGAAGTGACAAATACTAGGTTTTTAGACTGATATTAAATGTTTTAGACTGTTGCCTAAGTTCTTCATCTAAATAGTGCCCGTCCACATTATGTTAGCAGACAAGTAAAGTAAATCCTTGTTTTTCTATAGTGGATAGTGCTTAATTTTAGTAGTCCAGCTCCTTCCTTCTATTATACTTTCTCCCCTTTCCCTTATGATTATCTGTTTTATTCTTGTTTCTTTCTTTATCTTTTTTTCTCTTCTTCTTTATTTTATTATTTAGATATGTGGGGGTTGTTAAATATATTTAGGAATTAAGGGCTTAAGTACAGTTGTGATGCTTCATTTATTAATAGTGTTTACAGTGTACAGTTAACATGTTTTACTACAGTTCCGGTTTGACAGTTTTTTTTTTTAAGGGAAAAAATTAAGGAGTCAGTCAGTTTAAATAGCTGTGAGCCTTTTACACCTTTAAAGATTAGCTTTCCTACTAGAATGTTTTTATGTACTTTTCTTGTGTCCTCTTGTCATCCAAGATCTGTGTTTGCTCTTTCCAAGGTTTGCTGTACCCGCAATTACATGTATCTGCAGCAGAAGATTCAATATGACATTTGAACCTTCAGGAAATCCACTTGTTAGAATGCTGTGATGGAAAGGATTAAACAGAATGGCTACAGACTTGGAAAGTAAACTGTGTTACCTATATAACTTGTTATCTTTATTTTTTTCAACTGTAACTTATAACTCTGCATTAAATGCCTTTTGGTGGATTTGCAGATGCTCGGGTGAGTTATATGTTAGTATGAAGATCTAGCTGACATTAAAGCAGGCATTTACATGCAATATATGTAAATATACATTTAATATATATTTATCAGCTGTGAAACTTTTGAAAAGAGATGGTCACTATGTATTGCTTACTTGACATGCATTTTTGGTTATAACTTAGTTTGCACTGTATTGACAGATATAAAAATAATGTAAAGGAATACAATTTATAGCAGTAGCTGAACCAGTCTTAACAATGAAAAAAAAAAACAAATAGGGAAGAAGAAGAAGAAGAAGAAAAAAAAGAGCAGTTTTATATTTGGCATTTATGACATGCAGCTGATGGATTAACAAGCAATACCATAAGGGACAGGTTACAACTGGTACTAATGTTACAATTCTGAATGCTATGGCAGTGCAGGCTTGCTACCAAGAGTGAAATCTAAAACACTTGCCAAGGCTGCTTCTCCCTAGGAACTACTTTGAGTTTCAGTTTTCATTTTTATATTTTATTAAACATACTGTCTCCAGTGTGGAGAACATCTTCTGTGAAGAACTTAGTTTAAAGTTGGTTCCATTAGTCTTATATATAGTTTTCAATTCAGTGCTAAAGGGAAAAATATGTTATCTTTTTTCAGAATATTTAAAGATTTGTCTTACCAAGGAAATACATGTGTTTGCAATCTGTAAAGAAAGATGACATTGAACCGAGACTGGTCATGACATATTTAAAATCCATGCATTGTTTTCGTTGTTTAATTCTTTTTAGGCTGCTCACTAGGAACCCAAACAAATGTTTCCATATACTTCATGTTTTGTAAACTTTTATAAGTGGCATTTTATAGGTTCATAGGTAGGTGGTGGTGGTGCTGTGGTAGCATTGTCACCTCACAGTAAGACGTTGTCCTGTTCGATTCTCAGCCAGAGTGTCTTCTGTGTGGAGACATGCGTGAATGGGCGTACCTTCGTTGAAGGTTGTGTGTCAGGGCCGGCAACTCGGCCCGTAAAAATCTACTGCCAATCATTAGCGGACCGGAGTTCCACTGTGGCTACTCCTAACCGGGAAAAGCCGAAAGACACAACAACAGCAACAAGGTTCATAGGTAGGTACTAGACTATTGGCCTGAGGGCCTATATAAGCCTATCCAAACAGTACCCTAGCTTTTACCACCCAAGAAAATGATTTCCCTGTGCCCCTATCAAGCAGAGCCACAGAAGTAATCCCTGGGGTGAATTTTCTATCTCCCATCCAATCATCAAGATTTTTATTGAAGAGTGCTAATGAGGAGCTTTGTTTGATATAGATAGGTAGCTTGTTCCAGAGTATGGGAAGTCTCTGAGATAGGAATCTATCCCTCCAGCATGTTCTGTTTATTGTGGTGACAAGGTTTAGGTCCCTAGAGTGTGTAGCTTGGAGGGATTGGGATTTCTTTACGTGGAGCATGTCCAACAGCTCTGGGTTTGACATAGCTTTGTATGTTAGGCAGAGATCGCCTCTGAGTAGGTGATATGTGACAGAGTAAAGCTGGAGTTTTTTGAGACAGTCTGCGTAGGGCATCTGTTTGAGGCCCGGTAATCCTCTTTGTGAGGTATTTCTGTGGCCTTTCCAGTTGTTGTAGATGTCTTGTGAGGTACAAACCAAAAGGGGCATTGTACTCTATAATGGGTCTGATGAGTGATGAGTAGAGGGGAACAATGACTTCTTTTTTCCTGGATGAGAAACCTTTTGTGATGAGGTGTCTCACCTAGAAGGATTTCCTGACTACTGTGATGATGTGATTATCAAAGGAGAGACTACTGTCCACCTGTGTCCCAAGGTCTCTTATCACAGTTTCTGTGTTAAGTAGATAACTGCCTATGCGGTAGTTCATGGGTACAGAGTTTTTACCAAAAGGGATGACAATGCACTTTTTGGCATTGAGCTTCAGGCCATGGTTTTGACACCAGGCATCTGTCTCAGTGAGGCCCTTTTGTAGGATGCTCACATCATTAGGAGATTTGATTATGGCTCCTAGTTTGCAGTCATCTGCGAACTTTGTTAGCCAAAGACCTTCTGTGTTAGCCTGTACTTCAGAGAAATAGATACCAAACAGGAGAGGACCTAGGACTGAACCCTGTGGTACTCCACTTGTCACTAGTCTGAAGTTGGATTTAGAGTCTGCAACTTTCACAGTGTGGTTTCAGTCAGTGAGCCAGTTGGCAACCCATCTTGTGACATATGGATTTATACCTAGTTTAGTGAGTTTGTCTATAATTCCAGAGTGGGGGATGGTGTTGAAAGCCTTGGTGAGATCTAGATAGGCTGTGTGTAACACCTTACCCTCATATACAGATTTGGTGACCGCTTCAAAAAAGTCTATCAGGTTTAGGAGACATGATCTGCCTTTTACAAACCCAAACTGGGTAGGTCCAGAGTTTGGAGATTACCAATGTCATTGTTTATAAGTTCCATGATGATACGCTCCATAGCCTTGCAGACCAGGCTCGTCAGGCTAATGGGGCGGTAGTCCCTGGGGGTCCATGGTGGCTCCCCCTTTGTGGAGTGGGATAACTGTTGCTGTGCGCCATTCAGTGGGCACAAAGCCTGAGGTGAGGCTATGATTGAACATGGCACTTAGGTGGGGTGCCAGTTCGTTCTGTAGTTCATGTAGAACGCAGCCTGGGATGTTGCCAGGTCCCGTGGATGCTGTGTTCTTGGCTTTAGAGAGTGTGTTTTTTACCTGTGCAGATGTAATTAAAAGTACTTTGCATTCTTCCGGTATAGAGATGGGCCCTTTAGGGGATGAGAGAGGGGTAAAGTTAGCACTGAACCTATCTGCCAGGATGTTTGCAATATCAGTTGGTTCTGTATATTTAGTGCCATTGGGCTATAACTCAGAGCAGATCTGAGTGTTGCCATTGAGATTCTTGACATAGCTATAGAATGCTTTGTGGTTGTTTTTAGAATCAGTGGCAATTTTCTTTTCGTAACTAGCTTTGGAGGATTTTATGAGGGATCTCAGCTTCTTACTGAGGCTGACCACAGAGTTCCTCCAATCATGGGATTTTACTCTTTTTTGCAACAGTTTCTTTCTTCTGTTGTAGAGTGTGTTTATAGCAGGGGACCACCAGATTGGCTTCCTTTTTTTGGAGGATATTTCATTTCACTTCACATAGGAGGTATTTATAAATGACATAGCCCTATGTCTGATTGCTTTACATTCAGTCAAAGTATGTAATACTTTTAGGAGGTCTCTGCAGTTGAAGCTTGTCATTGTAGTAAATGCTACGATATATTACCAATATCAAGGGGATTCCATCATAACTGCCTTACAATACTGTAATATATAGGTTAAGAAATGTACAATCTGTATTAGACAGATAATGTCAATAATGCTAATTTAATATTAATTGAAAATAAGTATTTTACATTTCCTGTTGGCTGCATTTTACATTTTAGTAAATATAGAAGCTACATTTTATGTGGTCCTATCTAGACGTCTACCTAAGCAGTGAGCGTAATGTAAGCAAATCTTTAAGATGAAGTAGGCATATACTGGTGGTGCTATCTTAATTTAAGGAAATATTGCCTTATGTTCTTCTAACTGGAACCTGAGAATTTTATTGTAAGAATTTATCAACATATGCTAAAACTCTTAAATAAGCTGGTGAAAGACGATTGATATAGATTAGTATCAGAGAAATGCTTACTTAAAGTGCACTCCTGTATTAACAGCATTTATCGTTATTTATGAGTGTTAGTTGAGTTCTATTTTTGATATATAAATGTACACATATTTTTTTCCTAATGACCAATATTTAAATAGATTTTATAAGGTTTAATACATAATTGGGGTTATTTAAACTGTAAATAATAAGACTCACGGCAGAGAGTTTTAAGCATTGGTTTGTTTGAGTGTGTGTGTGTGTGTGTGTGTGTGTGTGTGTGTGTGTGTGTGTGTGTGTGTGTGTGTGTGTGTGTGTGTGTGTATATATATATATATATATATATATATGTGTGTGTGTGTGTGTGTGTGTGTGTATAGGTGAGATTATATGAAAAATAGAAAATGAATGGTTAAGCAAACATTTTCTGATTAAGTTCCATTGAATACGAATGAAAGAACAAAAGTGCTAATTTATAGTTCAGTTCTGTTTGTCTGGTAACAGTCTTGAGGTTTTAGAACTGTATCCATACGGTGTTTTTTTATTTTTAGAGTTCTAGCCCAGTTTACTTTTCAGTTATTAGGTGAGGTTATACGCATATGTGTGATAGTCTGTGGATTTTTATATATATTTCACTAAATTTGGAATATAAATGTACCGACTAACTACACGCTTACTGGGAATGTATAACAATGGTAATATCTAAATATGCATATACTCATGTATTTATATGTCATTTCCATGTATGCACTTGTTTGATAGTAGGATTTTAATTATAGACATATATATTTATTTTCATCTTTTACAAACAGTTTAGCTCACTGTAAAGTGAAGGTTCCAACCTAGTTGGGATAGTTATATAAGTTTCATTACATGAGGGGGGATTTAATAAAGCCCTACATGTTTTTTTTTCCCATGTAGGCATCGCGGTGTGCTGCTAACACTACTGCAAATATTGTTAGATTCAGTAAGCACTGCTGAGCAGCGCAAACAAGCTCGCCGACACGGAAACTTCCAGGGCATGCAACTCACCTCATAAGCAGGTAGAGTGATCCAACAAGCAGATAGGCAGCTCTGTAGACCCCCGTGTCAGTGTCCGTAGTGGACATGAAATATTTCTGTGTACAGGAATATAAACAGACAAAGGGGGCTGTAAAAATGTAAATAAGTGGACAGAAATGGCATATCACGTACAGATATGAGTAAAACTATCCTCTGTGTGCCTGACAAATGAAAGGAAATGAGTTAAATTAAATGTATTTTTTTAATAATCTGAGCATGTTTGCGCAGTGCATCATGGTGTGCAAACATGCTTTATAAAAAGATTAAAAAAATGGAAAAAACAAAATTAATATTATGTGGCAGAAATGTATTACAGGATCCTGTTTGGAGTATCTGCAATGGTGCATTGGTACTGTTGCTAACGTGGTAGGGCTTTGAAGCATGTAGTTTCCAGGCTGTTAGCATGGATCCCAATGCAAACGAGGTGGAGTTACTGTATAGTCCAAAGGGGTAATCATGCCTGCATATCGCTTTCATGTAGGCAGAGAGTCATGTTGTTTACAGAGGAGGTAGCTTACATCAGGGGAGGGTGTGTCCAGTGACTTCTAAGCTTATTTCAGTCTGTTTGCTCAGTGCACTGCAGTACTGAGCATATCCTTGCTTGGGGATGTATGCACTCACTTCTAAGCTTTGTTTAGCTAAGGGGAGCGAGTTTAAGCATGTTTGCATGGTGCGCCGCTGTGCTGAGTATGGAAGTCTTGAGGGTGTGTACACTGACTGCTAAGCTTTGTTTACCTATGGTGTGTGCATTTGTGTGGCACACTGCAGTGTTGATTGTATCTAAAAGTGACATAGTAATTAGTTTTGACCTCTGTTTAACTTAAACCAGGGCCATTAAATGATGTTAATGATATACTAGGTAGGTGGAATGCATCATAGGTAGCCAATCACAAAGACAACACCCATATACTAGGCAGGTGGAATGCATCATAGGTAGCCAATCACAAAGACAGCACCTACAGCAGAGCATTATAAATTATGCATACGCCCTACAATCTGATTTTCCCCCATACTCTGAACCATTGGAGTACAGACTTGAGAATTTTAACTGAGAGAATGCTAGGGGCTGGTGCAGGTCTGTTACATCTGTATGTGATAGATGCCAAAATCAATGCTGCTGTTGCTGACAATAGGCCTACACAGAGAAGAGGAACAGTGTTCAAGCCCAGGGTAACCTTCCAGGAGCTACATGAGCTGGGGATTGTAGAGTGCTACAGGGTGGACAGGGACATACTACAAGAACTCACTGAGCTCTGCCAACATCACCTCAGAACCCGAGCCAACTGAGGGGAACCTATCCCAGTGGAAACAAAGGTGTGCTTAGCCCTTAAGATACTAGATAAATGTACTTTTCAAAGACCAACTGGGGACATGATGGGGGTCTCACAGGCATCTGCTTCCAGGGTACTCCACCAGTTCATGGATGTCATGCTACCACATGCCAGTGAGCACATTTTTTCCCTCACCCCTGAGGCAAGGGCCAGCAATATGCAACACCTACTGTGTAGCACACCACCCTGAGGTACTGGGTGCCATAGATTGCACTCATGTACACATCAAGTCACCACCCAGTGAGGAGGGTAGAATCTACATCAACCGCAAGGGGTACAACTCCATCAACTGCCAGGTCATGTGCAATTCTCAGGGCATTATCATGAATGTGTGTGCTGGCAACCCTGGCTGTTCTCATGACTTCCATATCTGGCATGCATCACAGCTGTACCAGATGTTTGCTAGGGGACATCCCAAAAGGCCATTTACTGGGGGATGCTGGCTACACACTGGAACCGTGGATGATGACACCCATCAGAAATGTACACACACCCACTGAAGAACACCATAAAGAGGCACACATACAAACTAGGAACATCATAGAGTGTGTATTTGGTCTTCTAAATTCATGAGTTTAGTGCCGCGATATATCTGGTGGAGCCCTGCAGTACTCTCCAGCCACATGTGCACATATGTTCACAGTATGTGCCATGCTACACAATATGATCCTGTGGAAACAGCTGCAGAAGGATCAACAAAGGCAAGGGCCCCCCACCAGTACCTACATCACCATAGCCTCAGTCAGAGGAGGACTTGGAGGAGGCACCTCCTGATGATGTCCCCGTAGGCAGATGTAGGCATGTCCAGTACACCTTGGCTTTGGCTAAGAGACAATGCATACCACATTCACTGACAACCTAGGGCCCTAGAGACTAACACCTTACTACTATTCACATACATATAGTAAAATTGTTGATGCCAGACATCTCACACAACCTGTACCTATCCATGTATTGGCTATGTACTGCTTGCATCATACAGACATACAGAGTCAGCCCTG